>NC_083228.1:121610384-121817884 GCF_032191835.1 Heteronotia binoei | reverse complement strand
GCTCTAGAATCACAGATGGTCACCTGACTCAGCATCAAGAGTCACATCAGAAATGTATCATGAGTTTGAGGTCTGAGGCTAATTTGAATAGCTGGATTTAATTAAGGTAATGTGCATATCATTTTCCTGGATGCAGAGGATGCCAAAAGACAGTTGATGGACAGTTTAGGCTTTTAATATACAATATGCATTTGAAATGCCAGTCTTCGAAACATAAAAGGCTTTAAAAATATTGATGTCAATATCATGAGTTTGAAATCTGGAGTATTTCAAAGCTATTTCTTACTTTAGGGTTTGTAGAATCTTTCGGGCTCAAATGCCGTGTTCTACTGGAGAAAGTTTTCCTTCCAGACATTTCGTTCTCAGCTGCGGAGAATATCCTCAGTGGCGTCGCAGCTGAGAACGAAACGTCTGGAAGAAAAACTTTCTCCAGTAGAACACGGCACTTGAGCCCGAAAGATTCTACAAACCCTAATGATGTTACCAGCCGTGAAAACCTGAAATCTTTGATATTTCTTACTTTGTTTTCCTCTCCATCATCTTATCATTGTTTCTGTAGCCATCAGGCCTAAAAAAGTTACTTTTTCTATTTAAAAGAAAGAAACAAATGGAAGGAGCGTCTCAGGACTTTGAACAGTTAGGTACAAGCTGAAGGCTCAGGGATCAACATGGGAGGAGGGGGATAAATGGCCTCCCTTTGGGGCAGGCATTTATGAACTCCATGATAAAGAGGATGGGTACACCTTCCCCACGCCCAATATCCCCCCTGAAAGATCCTATACTGTTGGGGGGTGGGGTCTGCCCTTTGTCAATTAAATAGTCAGTGGGGATGGTGTTAAATTGTATTGTAGGATTGCTGTTTTTTCTAATCCCAATTAACTATCTCCAAAGGACACTTTTATTCTGTGAAGGATCCACCGAAAGGATCCAAGAGTATATGCATTCCTTACTCTCAATTTCTCTTCTCCCATGCCAAGTAGGTTAAATCAGTTTGCAGCAGGTTTCCCCAAAATGGAGCATGCACAAAGATGCTGCTGATTCAAATGGATTTTATAAGGTAGGACAGGTCACTCACAGACTTTAAAAACCAGTCATCAGAAATCAAGGATAGGGGGTAGTAGAACTCAACGGGCTGTGTGACAATGTGCATGTGCAAAATGGGGAGGTGGAAGTGGAAAGAAAGCAGCTTTAACTTAAATGCATTTTCCAAGCCACCGGCTGGCTTGAAACAACAGCCACCATGTGCCTTCCCACCTCAAAAGGCTAGAAGAAGCTTGGAAACTGCTTGCTTTTTGGAAGGTGTGTGTGCCTTTAAATCTGTAGGAGCCAGGCTGAATTGAGGTGGGGCAAGCTGGTAGAACAAGGGTGGCTGCACCCAGTGAGCTGCGAAGCTGTGAGGAAGAAAGGGAAACTAGCCCAGTCCGTCTGTTTGTTTTATATTCCTTCCTTTCATATTTCCTTTGCACAGTAAAATAGAGAATAAATTGTAAACTAGAACCTTTGGTTTCCCTGTGCTAGTCTAAAGAACTTGGTTGAATATACAGCAGATAGCTACATTCAGTAACTCTGTGAGTAAATTGCCCCAGTAAGATCACAAAAGTGTGTGCTTACAAACTGTTTTGACCCCCCCCCTCTCTGTGTGTGTGTGTGTGTGTTTGAGAGACCCAGCAGCTGCTGAGGAAATGAAGACTGTATTCAGGGGAACTGCACTGCTGTATTTTTATTTATTTGTTTTAGGGAATGTGAAAGTCTCCTGGCTCCACTCCAAAAGTCCCCAGATATTTTCCGAGTTAGACTTGGCAACCCTAGTTCAAAGGCTTAGGGTGGTGTGAAAAATGGGGACATTTCCCCACTATGGACCATTAATTACTGATGTGCCATTTATCCTAACCTGCAGACAATCATCCGAGGGGCTAAAAGACCTCCTAAGTGCCAAATCTTGTAAAATGATATTACATATCTGGGAAAATGGAGTTTCTGACCTAATGGCTGGCCTTTCTTACTTCAGTAGCAAAGGAGTAGATGTGCCTTTTTATTATAATAATGCTCTAAAATTGTGGATTACTATCAGCATATACCTAATTCTCAAAATGTCCCAATCTGTGACTACTTAAATCTAGAGAGTAGGCTGTAAACAGACAAGACAGATCTTTCCACAAAACCTGACAAAAGCTTCAGGATTGCATAAAAATATGAAATCTTTTAAAAAATACACTGCAGGGGTTAAAACCCCCCAAATGATAGAAACACAGCTGTAGCTTTAAGAAATGAATGCTCTCAGTGACCATTGTAACCATAACCCTATTGCCAGCCTTCAAGCCCTCGTTTCTATCAGTAAAAGGCAGCAGTGAGGAGCAGTGCCCTTTCCAGGCCTTTTTAGTTTTTTGAGGAAGTACTCATTAGGGTCAGGAATCCAGCAACCAACAGGCAACTTGACTTGCATGACTTACCTAGGTATGGCTGCTTGCTACTGTTCAACAGCAGCCATCCCAGAAAAGCCTATGTTGTGTAGTGATTAGAATTTCAGACTAGGACCTGGGAGACTTAGGGCATTTTCGCACTGACCTTAATCGGCAGTGTTGAGTATCGGACTCTGCACCCGCGCCGCGCAAGCCGGGACGTCCTCGGGTTACCTGGCGCAGCGCGGGAAAAGTCACCGCCAATCAAGACCAAGCGCGGGAAGTTTAACTGGCCAGGATTGGGCTGGCCAGCAGGGGGGTTGATCCGGGGTGCATGTATATATTAGCGGACCCGGCCGCGTGTTTGCCAGTTCTGTAATGTATCAGCGATTAAAGACCAATGCCTTTACCACGTCTCGTCTCCCAGTACATTACACTGGCGACGAAGGTGGGATCTAGATAGGTCCGGCCGGAGACGAGGAAGGCGAGAGACCGCAGGATCGGGCAGC
Organism: Heteronotia binoei; assembly: GCF_032191835.1. Classification (NCBI taxonomy): domain Eukaryota; kingdom Metazoa; phylum Chordata; class Lepidosauria; order Squamata; family Gekkonidae; genus Heteronotia; species Heteronotia binoei. The sequence continues at coordinate 121,814,976 of NC_083228.1, read as the reverse complement.
CCGCCGCCACCATGGCGAACTCGAGCGTAACGACGGGCCATCTTGCGGAATTCAACCCGGGGCACCCCGAGAGATGGGAGACCTACACCGAAAGGGTCGAGTGCTACCTGCGGGCGAACCTGATCGACGATGACGAGAGAAAGAGAGACGTCCTGCTGAGCGTCTGTGGCGAAGAGACCTTCGAGATCGCACGAGGTCTCTCCGCTCCAGCTAAGCTGACGGAGAGGACCTACCGGGAAGTCGTGAGGCTCCTCACGGGCCACTTTTCACCCCAACCGTCCATCGTCGCCCGCCGATTCCTCTTCCACAAGAGGGACCAAAAGTCGGGGGAGACAGCGGCGGTCTACCTGGCGGCCCTTCGGCAGATCGCCGGAAATTGCAACTTTGACAAAAGGGACGAAGCCCTGCGGGACCGTTTCGTCTGGGGCCTCCGCGACGAGCGATTGCAGCAGAAGCTCTTCGCGAAGGAGGAGCTAACGCTACAACAAGCCTTCAACGAGGCAACGGCCTTCGAGAGGGCCACCAAGGCGTTCGGCCAGCCACGAGGTGAAGCAGTCCACCAAGGGGAAACGGAGCCAGAAGACCGAACAGAGGAAGAAGCGTTTCAACTCCGGCGGCCCCAAAGAACGGACACAAGGGCCCCCACTAGACAGCGAGCGACGGAGAGGGCCACCGCCACCACCGGTCCCAGATGCGCCAGCTGCGGCGACCCCCACGAGCGCCGGGACTGCCCGTACCGCAACCTGGACTGCCGCAGCTGCGGAAAGACGGGCCACATCGCTCGGGCTTGCCGGGCCAAGAACAGCCGCCGACAACCATCAGCGCATCACGACTCCCTGGACACCCACACGACGGCATCCACCACTCTGCAGGTATTGAACTTGCCCCTATCGGCCCCAGACAAGGTCAAAATGTCGGTCCTAATCGAGGGCGCCCCCTGCACCATGGAAGTGGACTCGGGTTCCTCCATCTCCATCATTTCGGAGGAAACCCTCAAGAAACTATGCCCCCACCGCCGCCTTCAAACGAGGCCAGCGGACTTCGTACTGAGGGACTTTCAGAAGAACCCAGTACACATCGTGGGGTGGGCCCGGGTGCATGTGGAAAGAAGGGGTTTCAGAGGGCCCCTGGACATCCTAGTGGTCAAGCGCCAACTGACCACACTTCTAGGGTTGGCTTGGTTCAATCCCCTGGGGATCCAGCTGGTGGGGGTGGACCACTTGCAGGCAAGCAATTTCGACGGGGTCTGCCATGAGTTCCCCGAGGTCTTTGATGGGTCTTTGGGGAGCTATAAGGGTCCGCCCATCACCCTACCGATTGACCCAATGGTCAGGCCCATAAGGCTTAAAGCGAGGCGCGTCCCGTTCGCCCTTAAGCCTAAAATAGAGGCAGAACTGGACCGCCTAACGGCCCAGGGCGTCCTAGAACCGGTAACATACGCGGAATGGGAAACCCCCATAGTAACGCCCGTCAAACCCAATGGGGAGGTGAGGATCTGCGCTGACTACAAGTGCACGATCAATAAGGCGCTACAAGACAACCCCTACCCAGTCCCGGTGGTCAGCCACGTCCTAGCAGCGCTAGCCGGGGCGAAGGTTTTTGGGAAGCTGGACTTAGCACAAGCATACCAGCAACTGCCGGTCGACGCTAAGACAGCGGAGGCGCAGACGATCGTGACCCACAGGGGCGCGTTCAGGGTTAAACGGCTGCAGTTCGGGGTCAGTGTGGCTCCGGGGATATTCCAGAGCATAATGGACTCTCTCCTTAAAGGGATCCCCGGAGTTCAACCCTTCTTTGACGACGTTTTAATCGCCGCCCCCAATGAAGGAGAGTTCTGCTGCCGCCTGCGCGAGGTCCTCAGGCGGTTCCAAGCGGCGGGGCTGAGAGTCAAAAAGGAGAAATGTTTGTTAGGGGTCCCGCGAGTGGAGTTCCTGGGGTTCGCCGTGGACGCGGCGGGGATACACCCGACGGCGGACAAGACCAGGGCCATAGTCCAGGCTCCGGCGCCCAAATGCAAGGCAGAACTACAGAGTTTTTTAGGATTGTTGAACTTTTATCACACGTTCCTACCGCACAAAGCCGCCGTAGCGGAACCGTTGCACCGTTTGCTGGATAAACAGGCCCCGTGGGTCTGGGGCCAACGCCAAGCCGCGGCGTTCCAAGCGGTGAAGGACCTCTTGGTCTCTAACGCGGTACTTCACCACTACGACGAAAACCTACCCCTGATCCTAGCTTGCGACGCCTCCCCCTACGGAGTAGGAGCGGTTTTGGGGCACCAACTCCCGGACGGGAGGGAAGTGCCAGTCGCGTACTATTCACGGACTCTATCTCCAGCGGAGCGGAACTACGCTCAAATTGACAAGGAGGCCTTGGCGATCGTGGCGGGGGTGCACAAGTTCAACGACTACCTCTACGGTAGGCGTTTCACCATCGCCACGGACCACAAGCCGCTCCTGGGCCTCCTAGCTCCAGACCGTCAGACCCCCCAAATCCTATCCCAGAGGGTCCTGAGGTGGAACCAGTTCCTGAACTCCTACACGTATGAACTGATCCACCGCCCGGGTAAAGCCATGGGACACGCCGATGCCCTCAGCCGCCTGCCGCTCCCCATGACAGAACCGGATCCCGCCCCGGCACATGGGGTAATGCTCATTGAATCGCTCCCCGAGCGCCCCCTGCACGCGGCGGAGGTGGCTCGGGCAACAGGGAGGGACCGCATCCTGGCACGGGTCAGGGACTGGGTGGGGAGGGGGTGGCCATCAGGCAAAGTCGAAGACGCGTTCAGGCCATTCGCGTCCAGGAAGGACGAGCTATCAACCCACAAGGGGTGTGTGCTTTGGGGCAGTCGGGTGGTGGTTCCCCCCCCCTTGCGCAAGCAGGTGCTGGAAGACCTCCACGAGACCCACCCGGGCATCGTGAGGATGAAAGCCCTGGCCCGTAGTTATGTGTGGTGGCCGGGCATGGATGAGGAGATAGAGGGGTGGGTGAGGAGGTGCCAACCCTGCCAAGAATCCCGGCCCGATCCCCCATCAGCCCCGGTCCACAGATGGGAGTCTAACAGGCGACCATGGTCCCGCCTCCACTTAGATTTTGCAGGCCCGTATCAGGGCCAAATCTTTTTTATACTTGTGGATGCCTACACAAAATGGCTGGAGGTGATTCCAGTAGCCTCAACCTCCACAGCAGCAGCCGTCCGGGCACTCAGGAGGGTCCTATGCACGCACGGGATCCCAGACACCCTGGTGACGGATAACGGTACTGCATTCACCTCCCGGGAATTCCGGGAGTTCACGGAGAGGTACCTCATACGACACATAAGATCCGCACCCTTCCATCCGGCCACCAACGGCCAGGCAGAGCGGATGGTGCGGACCGCCAAGGAAGCACTGGGGAGAATAGTACAAGGGGATTGGGACCACCGCCTCTCAGCCTTCCTGTTCCACAACAGGATCACCCCAAACCCTATAACGGGATCCAGCCCCGCAGAACTGCTTATGGGGAGGAAACTGACAACGTGCCTAGACAGGCTGCACCCCGACCGGGCCCCCGAGGTCCGCGGGTCCCCAGAGGTCCGGGAGGCGGTGCGGGGGTTCTTTCCGGGTGACCCGGTATACGCGAAGAACTTCGCAAGCGGTCCCGAGTGGGTCGCGGGGAGAGTCCTTAGGGTGACAGGTTCCAGGTCATACGAGGTGACCACCGAGGGGGGCCAGGTACTAAGGCGGCACATAGATCAGCTGCGCCGCCGCACCCTACCCGAAGAAACAGAGGAGGTAGGGAATAGGGATCCGCGGGCAACCGAAGGTCCGGAAGGGCGCTCGCCAATACAGGAACTACCCACTTATGACGCCCCCAGAGACACCGAACCAGAGCCGGAGCCTGAAACAGACCCCAACATCCCGCAGCCAGAAGCAGCATCGCCCACAACGGAACCAGCCTCCGCACCAAGAGCGACCCCGAGGAGATCGACACGGGAACGGAGAGCACCGGCGTACCTCCGGGACTATGTGGGTTAAACTAAGGGGGGAGGAGTGTTGAGTATCGGACTCTGCACCCGCGCCGCGCAAGCCGGGACGTCCTCGGGTTACCTGGCGCAGCGCGGGAAAAGTCACCGCCAATCAAGACCAAGCGCGGGAAGTTTAACTGGCCAGGATTGGGCTGGCCAGCAGGGGGGTTGATCCGGGGTGCATGTATATATTAGCGGACCCGGCCGCGTGTTTGCCAGTTCTGTAATGTATCAGCGATTAAAGACCAATGCCTTTACCACGTCTCGTCTCCCAGTACATTACAGGCAGCGACGCCCCTCTTCACCGCGCAGGATCTGCGCGGATTTCGCACTAATTGCCGCGGAGCACCCGGAAGAGCCGGAAAGTCCTGCGGCTTTTGCGGCGCAAACGGAAACCGCCAAAAACCAGTTTCCATTTGCGCCGCAAAAGCCGCGGGACTTTCCGGCTCTTCCGGGTGCTCCGCGGCAATTAGTGCGAAATCCACGCAGATCCTGTGCGGTGAAGAGGGGCGTCGCTGCCGATTAAGGTCAGTGCGAAAACGCCCTTAGATTCAAACTCCCACTCTGCTGTGGAGGCTCATGGGATGACCTTTTGGGACACAGCTTTAGTTTGAGCTGTGTCTTGCAACCTTGGGCCAGTCACACATTTTCACCCAAACCTAACACACAGGATTGTTGTAAGGACAAAATGGTGTGGGGGGGGGGGGGAGGAGGAGAAAGATATATGCTGTTTTAGTTCCCCATTGAGTAGAAAGGTGAGGTACATATGAAGTAAATAAATATAGCTGAAGTTGGGGGGCAGATAAATGGTTCCTTGGTCCCCCCCCCCCCCCAGCATTCACAGCTTAGTGCCAATATGGCTCCCACATTGGTCAGAGCAGACTTCAGGGGCTCAGATCTTCAGGCCACCACCTGGAGAAAGCCTCCACTGTTGCCGCACTCCCTGCTACTGGAGACTGTCTCCAGAAACTCAGTACCTTGGTTTTTGAGTGAGAAGTAGGGAAAGAGAAGTGAGGGAAAGCTGAAGATATGGGACTACCACAAGGAGAGAAAGAGAAGATAGTATGGGGAGAGGATTCAGGGGAAACTGAGGTGCCCTCACAAGTCCTTACAGGTTCAGAGCTGAGCAACTGGGCCCAGCCTGGCAAGCACCATGCAACTTGACCCAACCCAATACCTGGCACTACACAATTGAGCCATACTTTTCCCTGAGGAAAATCCTCTGAATCCCAAAGCCAGGACGCTGCATCAGGGGCCTTGGGCTTGGTGCCCTATTGTTGGCCATCTAGAGAAACTGGTTGACCATTGCGTGAGAAGAGGTGCTGGACTAGATGGACCTCTGGTCTGACCCAGCAGGGCTTATGTTCTTAAAGGCTGCAAGGGGTGGGGAAGGAGGGAAAGCTGAAGACAAGGAGGTGATAAAGGTGGATTGGTTGGTGGGTGGGGATGAGAGAAGAAAGTAGGAAAAGGGGAGGGACTGTGGGATATTTCAGGGAAGGGAAAGAAGAAACAGTGGAGGAGAGGCATCCCCCCCTTCAAGTCCTCAGCCCCACCTTATTTCTAAATAATGCTGAAGGAGTCTTAAATGGTGGTTAACTTGTGACAGGTTGAAATCATTTATGGAGACATGGTACTCGTTTGGAATCTGGCAAATTCCACAGAAGCCTGCCTTAATTGTGTGTTACCTCTTAATGAATAGGTACCTTTGTTATGGGGTAACTCTGGCTTGCTTGTATTTTCTCTCCTTTGGCTTTATTGGGTGCCACCTCCCGTGGCAATCTGTAAAGCCAATTAGTGGAGAAAATAACAACCATATTAATCTCTTATAGCAGGGCAAGAAAAATAGTCATAATATAATAGGGAAATTGTTCTAAGTGTGAAAAATTACCCACTTTGTCTATTTCATATTTCTCAAACTCCAAAATTAATGACTTCCTGGAAAAAAACATATTTATCTCTGTACAAAGTCAGAGAGCGTTTTGAATGCTGAAGGAAAACCAATAGGTCTTTCAGAATGGAGGGAGAAGAAAACAGAAAACACCTCATAATCCTGTAAATATCTAGTGGCCTTAGTTGCTAGTGTCATGGATTTCTGTCAAACACTGTGAAGGGTATGTGGAAGGTGACTGGTGGATCAGGACTGAGCCTGAGCATCTCCCCAAGTGCTGTAGAACATTTGGCTTGATTCTCACCCTCTCTTCTTGGAGGGGTCTACACCACAGTTCAGCGAAGCTGTTCTCCATCAAAGGAAAATCCCATCTGGGATAGTCCCAGCAGTCACACAATACCTTCATGCATTTCACACAGACATGTCATGTGGCCTGCTACTCACCAGATCTCAGGCATGTAGCAGACCGTGGTCTTTGTGGGAGTGCCCTATGTAGGAACAGATCATATATAGACATAAGATGTGAAAAGGTGCCCTGTAACATAGTGGTCCACAGGCTTTTCTGTATAGCATCCCACGAGTCCAATTTATTTGATATGGTGGCTCATCCAGGGCTGACCCAAGGGTTTTTTTTGGGATCCTTGGCCTCTGTTTTCCAACCAGTGGCTCACACCTCTTTCCCTCTTCCTCTTGCTTTTCCAAGCATTCAATAGCTCCTACCTACCCTCCAGCCTTTCTCCCACTTCTTCCAGCTACTATTGTAAAGTTACTAGTGCCAGACAGATCCCATCCCCTTATTGTTGAAAAGAAAGGTGGAGGGCAAGAATTTATGAAGATGACAAGGAGGATAAGGAGAGAAGGAATGATGCAAAGGATGTGAGTAGCCATTAGGGAGCGCTGGCCTGACATACACTTCCACAGGCTTTGTAACAGGGGTTGCCAGACTCCACCGGGGGGTGACACCAATCACCTGGCCTGTTGAGGGACCTATCAGGAGAAAGAAGGCGGCCCAGGCCATGCAGCTGGCATCACAAAGGAAGTGACATCATCATGCCAGTGACATCCTTGTGACACTCTGGTGTTTGGGCAAAAACTCTATGATAGAAACTGTTTTTATCATAAAGTTTTTGTCCAAATGCCAGAGCATCACAGCAAAGTCACAGCATGATGATGTCACTTCCTGTGCAACACTGGCAGTGGGCCTTCCTGTTTCTCCTGGTGTCCCTCCATCCCCTGCCGGTTTCCAGGAGGGACTAGCAATCCTATTCGTGACCTATTTTGGGGTCTTTACACACAGGTTGGAAAACACTGCTCTTAACAAGCTGGAATGTAAAAAAGGGGACTGTGAGCATAGTTAAACTGGTATTGGGATTGCTGATGTACATACAGCTCCAGGGCAGGGGAAGAATAGCAGCATTTTTAAGGACAGGCCTTCAGTGGCTGTACTTTAGCAGAGATTTCTTTCCATGGTGAATCGTTCTATGGTAAATTATGTTATTGTTAGTATCAATGGTTTGTTATAAATGGAGGGGAGGGGAGCCATGGGGGTTTTGGAGAGAAGATTAGGATCAATTTGGATAGAAATATGTTTTGTGTGTATTTATTTCTATCCTGCTTTTCTCTTCAGTTGGGACTCAGAGCAGATTAGAACATTGTTCTCCCCTATCATGCCATTTCCACCTGTGAGGCAGGCCAGGCTGAACTTTTGGTGGGGATCTGAACCCAGGTCTCCCAGGATCCTTGTTCCAAAACTCAATACACTCTATGCCAGGGGTGTCAAACATGCAGCCCGGGGGCCAAATCAGACCCCAGGAGGGCTCCTATCAGGCCCTCAAGCAACTGGCTCTTGCCTGCTTCCTCTCTCTTGCTTCCTTCTGCATCTCAACTTGCTTGCAAGGCTTGCTCAATCACACAGGAGCTACAGAGCAAAACCTTGATTTTCTCCATTGGTTGAGGCTCCTCCTCCTGGTCCCCTGGGGAGGGAGGGAAAGAACCAGAGCTTTCTTTGCCCAGTTCCCTGGATCCCATGGGAGAAAAACAAAGAAAGCACTTTTAAGACCAACAAGTGCTAATGTTTTAAGCATATTTTATTTAAAGTTTTTTTAAAAAAAAAAACAAATAATTTTTAGTCATGTTTGTCTGTATCCTTTAAAAAGTTTATATCTCTGCTACCTAGTCTTAAATAGGTGCACACATGGCCCGGCCTGACACAGCATGGCCCGACAAGGTCTCATTTATGTCAGATCCACCCCTCATAACAAATGAGTTCGACACCCCTGCTCTACGCCATGCTGGCTCTCAGAGATCTGAGACAATGGGTAGGGTTCAGCCATCCATCAGCAGAAGGTGCTAAAGGTTACAATTCTTTCCCACCTTGTTGACCCTGCAAAAGGTTGTTCTGGGGGTTGTGGGATTCACATGACAGAATAACCACATGGTTTGGGAGGCTGGAGTGCTGGTGGCAGGAGATAAAAAAGAGCCCTTTTGCCTCTACTGTTGGTGCAGCTGAACTTTTGAAAGAGGGAGGAGAGAGCAATTTTACCCTTTCTCCCCCTCCACGGTTACCAAATCCAAAGGCTGAAGAGAAGTTTCTGAAAATGTGGCAGGAACTATTTTTCTGTAGGAGAAGAAACCAGTGAATAGTTTACCAGACACCATTTAACTTAGCCTGCATTGTTGTTCAGTTGCACAGTTGAGTCCGACTCTTTGCAATCTCATGGACAAAGTCACGCCGGGCCAGCCTGTCTTCCATCATCCTCTGAAGTCTGCTCAAATTCATGTTAATTACATAAGCAATGCTGTCCAGCCATCTCATCTTTTGCCGCCCCCTTCTTCTTTTGCCTTCTGTCTTTCCCAGCATCAGGAACTTCTCCAGTGAGTGCTCCCTTTTCATTTGGTGGCCAAAGTATTTGAACTTCAGCATCTGACCTTCCAGGGAACAGTCAGGGTTGATTTCCCTTAGGACTGACTGATTTGATCTTCGTGCAGTCCAAGGGACTCTCAAAATTCTTTTCCATCACCACAGCTCGAAAGCATCTATTCTTTTGTGCTCGGTCTTCCTTATGGTCCAACTCTCCCAAAGGGACTGAATAGGAAACTTTGCTTTGTAGTTCCAGTGTTTGCGGCAATTTTTAAAAAGTGTCATCAAGTCACTTCCAACTTATGGCAGCCCGATGAATTAATGACCTCCAAAATGTTCTATCGGTAACAGCCTTCTTCAGGTCTTGCCAGCTGAAGGCCATGTCTTCTTTTGTTCCGCCAATCCATAGCATGTTGGATCTTCCTTGTTTAAAGCTATACAACTCATTTTTTAAAATAGCCTGAAAGCAAGAGCAGAAACACAGTCAAGTTGCATTTTCCAGCATTCTAAATCCAAACAACAAATGCAAAGTTTCTCTTCCCTGGTTCTCATTGGGATGGTGTTATGGCTTGTTGGTAGAGCATCTGCTTGGTATGCAGGATATTCCAGGTTCAGCCCCTGGTATTTCCAGTTAAATGGACTGGGTAACAGATGGTTTGCAAGACCTTTGCCTGAGACCCTGGACAGCCACTGCCAGTCTGAGTAGACAATACTAACCTTGAAGAACCGATGGTCTGATGAGCATAAAACAGCTTTATGGGCACATATTCTAATTCTTAAAAAAATCACAGTGATATCTTCTCAAGTTCATTTTGCATATCTTGTTTCACATAGATCCTTTATGGAAAAATGTCTTTGTAATTAATGATATTTTAAAGCTTTCAGGACATCATTTTCTTAATATTCAAGAAAGGGGTTATGGCTCAGTGGCAGAGCATCTGGTTGGCATGTAGAAGGTCCCAGTTTCAATCCCTGGCATCTCCAGTTAAAAGAATCAGGTTGTAGTTGATGTGAAAGACCTATGGCCCCCCAGAGAGCCCCTGCCAATCTGAGTGGACAATATTAACCTTGATGGACTGATGTTCTGATTCAGTATAAGGCAGTTTGCATGCGTTCAATTTGGAGAATCTCATTTTGGAAACAAATACTTTGCTGTGTCTTAGAGGTCATAAACAAGGAGGCTCCTTCTTACTCCTGCCTCTGTAGCCAGTACCTCAGCCACTCTACCTGACAGCTAGCATGGTATAGTGGTTAAGAGTGGCGGACTCTAATCTGGAGAACCAGGTTTGATTCCCCATTCCTCCACATGCAGCCAACTGGGTGACCTTGGGTCAGTCATGGTTCTCTCAGAATTCTTTTGGCTCTACCTACCTCATGGGGTGTCTGTTGTGGGGATAGGATAGAAAGGAGATTGTAAGCTGCTTTGAGACTCTAAGTGAGGGGTGGAACAAAAATCCAAACCTCCTCCTCCCTCCTCCTCCTCCTCCTTTTCCCCTTCAGCTTCTAACTGGCAAGACTGTGGGGAATGGCTCTGGTGCTATGAGGGAGGGAGAAGATTCTTCTTACCCAGCAGCCCACTCCAGTGCTGCTGCTCCCTGGCCTCCCTTCCCCACTACAGCAGTGGTGTGTTTTGGGATTCTTTTAATCCCCTTACACTTTTTTATTTGTAGAGCCGGTGTGGTGTAGTGGTTAAGAGTGTCAGACTAGTATCTGGGAGATTCAGGTTTCACTTCCCACTCATGCCACAGAAGTTCAGTGGGTGACCTTGGGCCAGTCACGCTCTCTCAGCTTAACTTACCTCACAGGGTGATGGTGAGGATAAAATGGAAGAGGGGAGAATGATGTAAGTCACTTTGGGTCCCCACTGGGGAGAAAGTGGGATATATTTGAAATAAATAAGTTTAAGATTTTTCTGTGAACCCTCTAGTATGGAGAAAACATCTCTGTTCTGTCAGTGCAGGCCTGATCTGTAGATATAAGTATCTGCAAGTGGATCCACACTTGACTGTTGGATACAAGAACAAAATAGCCAGGACAGTTTTAGAAGGAGATAGCCCAATCATAATATTATCCTACGTATGTTCTGTTCATTGTTTCTTTATAAGGGGGCTTAGTGAATGATAGTTACTTTAAATCTGGCTAATTTCAAGCAGTCTGATCAGCTGAAGTGACAGTGGGTCCAGTCTAAAACTGCAGCAGATTTTAAACCTTAATATGCAATGGCTGTATTCCTGCACACTACTGGGAGTACAATCCTATGCAAAGTTCCTCCATTCTAGGTCCAATGAAATCAGTAGGCTTAGACTGGAGTAACTCCGCATTGGATTGTACTGCAAGAATACTAAATACTGTGTAAATACTAAATACTTGTGAGTCAAAGAGAGAGGGGATGGAAAGAGAGGTTGTAATGGTGGTGTTAAAAATGATCATTAGACAAACTATGGTATGATCCAGAGACTCTGAGGTTTTGTGCTGAGGGATTCCTCAAAGCCAAAACCCAATTGTTCCTTATGGTCTGCATTCACTGCAACGATAATGAATGCCGGTAAATGTGATAATAGGAATGCTTTGCTTTCTGTGTGGTGGAGATTGTGGCTCACCATGTCCTAGGAAACCTATGAAATCTGAGTTGAGGCAGGAGGCCTTGCTTGTGCGTCTGTGATGTGTCAAAGAATCCAAACAGCCAATCACCATACCATAAAAAACAATCTCTTGGTGGTGTCGAAAACCACTGCCTCAGACATACACACTCACCCCTTTGTCTGGAGACACCCTTATTGTGAGACAATTCCAGTGATGCTAATAACTCTGCTCCAGAGAAAATGGATTATGATTCTGGCCAACAAGGGGTGTCAGAGAAGAATTAGGCATTGATAGCTGAAAACCAGATACCAGGTATTTGTTAATCAACACAAGAAGAAATCAGAGGAGCGATCCACTTCAATTACCTCCATTGTGAGTGTAGGGTATGGGGGTATTATTGTGCTTCAGTAACATAGGAAAAAGAAGGGATTCAAGAAAGAGGAAAATAGTTTGAAACAGATCAAATGTTAATAAACTTTACACTACTCCGCTATCTTTAGTCTTTATGGGAGATTCTGTGGAAAGTCACTTAAATCCTGGTTAGCAACTAGATTCCCGAAGAGCTCCAACGTGTTATCCGTGAGGATAAAATGGAAGAGGGGAGATCCCAACGTGTTATTCGTGGGCACTATGGTACCTGCTGACACAAGGGATGCCAATTGCCTAGTGGGGGTGAGCAATCCCCTTTTTTGTGGGCTCTTGCCCACTGTTGGCCATTGGGAGGGAATTACCCCTAGAAGTAATATTGCACATCTGTGACATCAGTGGGGTGACACTCTGGTTTTGGGGCAAAACTCTATCATTTGAAGCTGTTTTTAGCATAGAGTTTTGCCCCCAAAACAGAACATCACCCTTGATATCACCAATGTGCCCACATTGATTCCAGGTGATGCAGCCACATCATGTGTGATGTCACTCTTTTTTTGGGGGGGGGAATGGGAGGATGATGTCACTTCGCGCTTGTGGATCATCCCCCCACATCGCCCTGCCCCCAAGCAATCTGGACCTGGCAACCCTAGCTGAGACTTTTCCTGGTGCCTGGGCCGTCAACTTTTTTTTGAGGAAGTGAGCATAATAATATAATAATAATAATAATAGATTTTATTTATATCCCGCCCTCCCCGCCTAGGCGGCTCAGGGCGGCTAACAACATTTCACACAGTTAACATAAATAGATAAAACTTTAAATTTAACAATTAAAAAGAAATTAGACATAAAAAAACCAGTTGATTAAGTTAAAATACATAATTCAAATTACATTAAATATATCTGGCAGCAATAAAATTGTTTGGCGCTGGTTCTGCCAGTTTAGATAGTTCCGTGATCGTATTATAGATGGCGGTTCTTTATTCTTAGCAACTCAGCAGTCGATATCAGCATAGGCTTGTCTGAAAAGGGCAGGGCCAGATAGGGTTTTTCTTCAGCAGCTGCCACCACAGCAGAAGGATCTTCACTGTGTGACTGAAGATGTTGTGGCAGCCATTTTGTGGCTGGCCCTGCTTTTTGCATCTATGTTGTGCTCACCATCCATGATGTGTCAGAATTCCATAGGTGCCCACAGACTCAAAAATGAGACGGAAGTACACATATGTAGTTCTGTGATTATTTGGGGAGATCTAAAGGGCCAAAACCAAATTTTAACCACAGCAGCTGCAATTTAAATGGGAAGGCCAGAGTGGGGATAGGGATGGGTTGTTTAACCCTTTCACCTTCTAACTTTTCCCCACTCAAATTGTCATCCCAGCCTGCTTTAACTCCTTCTGGGGAATGTTTCTGAGAACCTGTAAGTTTTAGCTTCTCTCCCCATACCATGTCCTTAACTGCAGCCGCTATGACTGGAAGCCTTTTTTAAAGGGGAAAAAAAAAATAAAGGAACTCCTCACAAAGTGTAATTTTGCCCTGAGAAGCAAACTGTGAGGGGATGGGCCAGATATTAACTCTCACCTCGAAAAAGAATTTACCAGCAAGTTCTGTTGCCATGTATGTCACTTTCTCTACAGATCTCTAATTCTTGGGTTTGAGTTTGGAACTGGCACGGGGCCTTTAGTTGCCCCATCCCTATCAGAGAAATGATGAAGCAAAGGGTTTTGAGACATCTACCAAATACCTTGGAGAAGAGGAGTTCATGCATCATCACTAAATTCTGTCCAGAATAAAACTTGAGGCAAATATGGTGATTCTTGCTTGGTAAAACTGAGCTTTAATGTGCAATCTTATGCAGAATTTCAACAGGTGTGTGTGTGCGCATGTGTGTGTGTGAAGACATGTTAAGTTGCTTACAACTTGTGGCAACGCTATGAATTAATGACCTCCAAAATGCCCTCTCATTAACAGCCTTGTTTGGGTGTTGCAAACTGAGGGCTGTGGCTTCCTTGATTGAGTCAATTCAGCTCATGTTGGGTCTTCCTCTTTTCCTGCTGATTTCCACCCCCCCCCCCCACCCCACGTTAGTGTCTTTTCCAGTGACTCTTCTCAAAATGTGACCAAAGTATTATTTAAACTGAGGCATTTTAGCTTCTAAGAAGAGTTCAGGCTTCATTTGATCTAGAACCCACTATTTTGTCTTTTTGGTGGTCCATGGTATCCATAAAACTCTCCTCCAACAGCACATTTCAAATGATTCAACAGGCTTAGACTGAAGTAACTGTGTAGGATTCCTCTGTGAAGAAGAAGAGTTGGTTTTATACCCCACCCTTCACTACCTGAAGGAGGAGTGTCCTTTCCTCTCCCCACAACAGACACCCTGTCAGGTAGCTGGGGCTGAGAGAGTTCTGAAAGAACAGTGAGTGACCCATGGTCACCCAGCTGGCTTTTTGTAGAGGAGTGGGGAATCAAACCCAATTCCCCAGAATAGTCCACTGCTTAACTATTACAGCAGACTGGCAATTCCATAACCTTCCATTACTTCAAGAAGGGTTTAGCATCTCTCTGATTCTTGTTTATGGTACAATCTATGGACATTTATATCTACCAGTATCTCAGACGTCTTCATTATGCCTCTGACTATGTAGGTAGTCAGCCAATTGATCTCTGAGATGCCACGACATAGAACAGTAGACAAATAGTCAAGAGGAGTCATTAAACACTAGAGACAAGGACAAGAGTTGTGGGTTGTTGTTGTTTTTTTACATTGCATGAAGATTTACTACAATTAAAGAAAAACACAGCACATTTTACACAACTCCCAAACCGTAGAATCAAGTCTTTTATTTGCAGTTTATCTCACTTGCATCTGTATTTCTCCCTTCTTCCAAGATGGGCTTTTCTCCCCCTACTGCTAAGTCCGGTCAAAACCAGCCGAAAACGGTGTGAACGCTCCCGGCCTCCTTTGATGTGAATTAACTACCCTACCAACCCGCGTGTCAGGTTCTGAACAATGAAAGCTCGACCGCTGAACACATGAAACAAAAATGAAATTAGCCAGCAGTAGGAAAACTACAAACAGCCAAGGCATTCGATTGTTAGCCATTTGAAGGATTAACTTCTAAATCATGTAGAGCTCCCTTGATAGTTCTGCTAGTTGGGCACTCAAGGGTATATAAAAACACACTTTAAAGTAGAAATGTATTTCTTCACCTATAAACCAGAGATTTACTGGCAGGCTGTGATATTATTAATACTGGGTTTTTCTTGCCACTGTCTATAGTATTTAATCATTCTTTCTTTGACTTTTCTCTAGACTCTTTTATGTTGGGGTCCAAAACAGATAGTGGGTAGGGCCCTGCCATCTTGAGACTGGTGATGTAGAAATGAAGAGGTGTATTTTAACAATCTGTCTTTAAAAACAAACACAGAGTGAATGAAATATTGCTTTGTGATGTCCCATGCAAGGGTATTCAGAAGCAAGTCCCACTGAGTTCAGTGGAACATTACTTTTTGATGCTGCTTTGATTCTAGCATCTGTGCTGTCCTGTATGCAACATACTCCCCTGCAAACCAATCCAATAGCTCTGGGTTAGGAAATACCTGAAGATTTGGGGGGTGGAGCCTGAGGTGGCTGGGTTTGGGAAGGAGGGAGACTTCGATGGGGTATGATGCCAATGCCATAGAGTCTACCTTCCATTTTCTCCAGGCGAACTGCTCTTTGCCACCTGGAGATCAGTTGCCATGCCAGGAGATCCCCAACTACCACCTGGAGGCTGGCAACCCTACTACTCAACCATTATGGTCGTCTTCCAAGTCTCTGCTTTGTGTGCCCCCAACTTCTGAGATTAGGTGGGTGAAAACCCACAAAGGAACCTTCTTAATTATGGCACCAGATATACTAGTCTTCTTAGTTGTGGTACCAGAACTCTGAAATGTTTTTGCCAGAGGGACTTGCCTGCCGCTTTCTGGTGCTCTCTTCTACCTGCAGAAAAAGACTTGTTTGTTTTTTCTGGCGCTCCCTCAGTGATCCCTCCTTCCTGCCTACATTTTAATAATTGTTATGTATATTTTAGCTTGGTTTTAATTGTTTCAATGATATATTTTTGTTTAGTCTTAAGGGGTTTTTTTTGCGTATATATCTCTATATATTTATATATATCACACACACATATTTATCACACACACATATATGTATACATATGCACACACACACACATCTATCTATCATCTATCTATCTATCTATCTATCTATCTATCTATCTATCTATCTATCTATCTATCTATCTATCTATCTATCTATCTATCTATCTATCTATCGCTGGCCCTAGACTGTCTGGCACCCTAGGCAAGGTTAACTTCTGCCCCCCCCCCCCCCCGATAATGCCACTGAGTCACTTGGGTGTGTGTGCCCAATTTGGCACCTCCAGAAGGCCAGTGCCATAGGAAATCACCCAGGGCGTTTTCGCACTGACCTTAATCGGCAGCGACGCCCCTCTTCAGCGCGCAGGATCTGCCCGGATTTCGCACCAATTGCCGCGGAGCACCCGGAAGAGCCGGAAAGTCCCGCGGCTTTTGTGGTGCAAATGAAAACTGGTTTTTGGTGGTTTCCATTTGCGCCGCAAAAGCCGCGGGACTTTCCGGCTCTTCCGGGTGCTCCGCGGCAATTGGTGCGAAATCTGGGCAGATCCTGCGTGCTGAAGAGGGGCGTCGCTGCCGATTAAGGTCAGTGCGAAAATGCCCCTAGTTTGCCTAGTTGTAGGACTGGCCCTGTGTGTGTGTGTATATAGACAGACAGATAGATAACAGAGATATATATCTCTGTTAGCTGCCTTGGTGGCCTTGTTGAGGGAAGAGGGGTAAAGTATAAATTTTGTAAATGAAAAAACAAATGTGTTTGCTTCCTTACTTTAAAGGTCAGTAAGAGGAACAAAATCAAGGGCAGTGGCCTTGCAGACCCTTCTTTGCAGCTGTCTTGCTGGACCTGTAGTCTATAAACTGTAGATGCTGAGGCTCCACTCCCATGACTGAAAATGCAGGGTTTTTTTGGGGGGGGGGGGTTGGTATTTTTTGTGCATATGTGTGTGTGTATGCACTTGGAAGACATGGTGACCTCTGGTGACTGATGCCTACTAGGGACCTGGAGAATATTCTGAGAGGTGGTCGAATAAAGCCTGCCCTTGCCCTCCTGGCTTTGGTCTTTGTTGGTGGTCTTCCATCCAAGTACTTGCCAGAGTCAACCCTGCTTAGCTTCTGAGATCTGACTAGATCAGGCTTGCTTGGGCTATCCAGGTCAGGGAATGCAATTTTTCAAGAGTTCTCCATCAGACATTCTCCATCTGCAATGCTTACTGGTTTGTAGGTGCAGTTGCTGCTCACAATGGGGCAAGGGAAGCGGGAGGGGCCAGTCCGCTCAGTCACAGATCCAGGGTGGGCTTACACACTAGGCCCTGTTGTCCCTCTGGATGCTTTGCTTCCTCCCCACAGAAGAAGAAGACATTGGATTTATATTCCACCCTCCACTCAAGAGTCTCAGAGTGGCTCACAATCTCCTTTATCTCCCTCCCCCACAACAGACACCCTGTGAGGTGGGTGGGGCTGAGAGGACTCTCACAGCAGCTGCCCTTTCAAGGACAACCTCTGCCAGAGCTATGGCTGACCCAAGGCCATGCCAGCCGGTGTAAGTGGAGGAGTGGGGAATCAAACCTGGTTCTCCCAGATAAGAGTCCGCACACTTAACCACTACACCAAACTGGCTCTCTACAACATCAAATAGAGTTGTATGTACTGGGCTGTTGAAACTAGGAATGAAAAGATCATTTTTTCCTTCTGACAATTAGTTATCACTGTTGGCTCTTCTCAAATGTCTATTCAAGGGTAACCTGTCTGGCACTTTCTTCTGTATCTGAAAAAAGCTTAGCTTTTTTTTTTTTTTGGTAATAATTGAAATTAATTGATTTATTGTATAACGGGCAGTTGAAATAACCACTAAAAATCTTTTATTGTTTGACAACTTTGTTCTGTAAAAACATAAATGTGGAGTGAAGCTTTCTTAATCCTAGTCATGCCAAGGAGCCAGTTTTGTGTAGTGATTAAGTGTGTGGACTCTTATCTGGGAGAACCAGGTTTGATTCCCCACTACTCCACTTACACCTGCTGGAATGGCCTTGGGTTAGCCATAGTTATCGCAGGAGTTGTCCTTGAAAGGGCAGCTGTTGTGGGAGCCCTCTCAGCCCCACCTACTTCACGGTGTGTCTGTTGTGGAGGGAGAAGATATAGGAGATTGTAAGCTGCTCTGAGTCTCTGATTCAAAGAGAAGGGCAGGGTATAAACCTGCATCATTCAATGAGCATAAGCTAGGCCAGGGGTGGCCAATGGTAGCTCTCCAGATGTTTTTTGCCTACAACTCCCATCAGCCCCAGCCATTGGCCATGCTGGTTGGGGCTAATGGGAATTGTAGGTAAAAAACGTCTGGAGAGCTACCGTTGGCCACTCCTGAACTAGGCTAAATCAGGGTCTGATTGTGTCTATAGCAAATACATTTTTTTAGCATGTCAGGATATCTTCTATTGAGCCAGACAACTGGTATATCAAGGTCAGTATTGTCTACTCTGACCATCAGTGGCTTTCCAGGATGTCGGGATGCCTTTCACATTGCCTAATCTGATCCTGAATGTCTCAAATCCAGAGACTGTCAGCAACTACAAACAAATGTTGACAATTCCTTACATATTTGGTAACTATTCCAAAATATGGAAGCAACAATGAATATGACAAGTGGACATTTTCTTACATCTGTATATTGGAAAGAGTCTCCAGGGTCTATTCTGAAATACATTCGAGGGGGCTCCAATGATTTGTTTTATCTGCTGTTTGAATGCAGTTAATTTTGTGTAAAAACAATAGTCATGAATTGATAGAATTTTTCAGAACAGTAAGATAAGTCTTCTTTTATTAAATTATCCAGATAAGACCCAAGTACTCTTCCTCCCATGTTTGCTCAATCAAAATGAAAAAATAGGATTGATAAACCTTTATGAGAATTATCGAATCCCCCAAATGAAAACTGTTCAACTGAGGCATCTCCTGTCCCATTGATTACCTCATGGAGACTTTATCATAGAATGAAATTGTTACTATTTGTAACCACAATTACAAATGATAACCATTTTAAATATTTTGTAAAAGGATTTAGACAATGGGGCTCTTTTTCGAAGGAAGGAAACAGGAAAAGGAAAACAAAATAAAGGGTGGCGGGGGGGAAAGGGGGATGTGGAACCACCAAGAAAAGCCAAACAAATAAAGTGCAAACAGAGAGTGACAGGAACACTCAGTCCGCGGATTGGTTATGGATGAGACGACAAGTATATGATGAAATTAATGACCCTCTGTCAACTTTTTAGATCTCACTTTTAAAGAGAATGGACCAAAAATCAATAGCCCCCAAACCACAAGTACTCCAGTGAACCAGTCTTTCATTTATCTTACTGCTGGCGCTCATATAGAAAGTGCAGCCAAGCACAGCACACAACTTTCATTGGTAGCCCTCATTACAAGCAATGTTTGAACACTCCAACTAAAGGTCAGAGGTGTGTAGTGCTGCCCTTCCGAGATGTACCTATTTGAAAACATCAACACTTTGGCACACATCATATCTATAACCATAGGCCTGTTTATTTTCTTTCTTAGCATGTATTGGGTATCTTAGGCCAGATTCATTCTGTCCCTTGCTATGTCTTCCAGTTGTGTGTTTTCTGTGAGTGTCACTTTTGGCTCTTGTATAGGGGCACATCTGCATGCATCAGGAATGGCAGTGTGCCTTCTGTGTGCAACATTAAAAAAACCTTAAAAGCGGGGGGGGGGGGGGAAATCAATTTTTAAAAAGAATGTGCGAAAACCTGCCCTGTCAGTTCTGCGGATATTTCCATTTTATGTTTGGGGCCCTGATTTGCAAAAGTGGAGATAATAGTTTTGCAATGCAGATCTCAGTCTTTACCAATCCTGTTCCCCATTAAAAATACAGACATAACTTTAAGGAGCACCTGAATCATTATCATGTATTGTATGCACAATTGGTTTAATAGCTGAACATCCTGCACAACCAGTGAGCACTCTTCCCCCCTCCTTCTGTGGTCTGACAATAATTTTCTGGATACTTATGTGCAACTGAAGGAGTGCAGTTTTTGCATCGGAAGCATCGAATCAGTGATAGTCATGGCATTGCTAGATTGGTTTTTTTAGTGTCATGTTGCTGAAAGTGTTTTGTTGTTAATGACGAACGAAGACATGTTCATCAGCAAGTTGTGGAGCAAAAGTCATTCATGCTCACATAGGAGGAAAAAAAATCACAGCTAACAGGGTTTTAGGAGACCCTGCAAACCCACTTAACTTTTGGTTGGAGCGGAGACTCTGCACCTCAGCGGGACTACCATGTAAAGTTGAGTAGATGTTTCCATTGTACCCGGTACTTCTCAAAATATTATGTCTCAGTTCTTTCCAGTGGCACCAGTTTGACGATCGCTGGTGTTCAGGTTGACAGGTTTGATGGAAACCATACTCTCCTCAGCTCCCAGCCCCAAATATTTGAGTCATGTCAAACATCTGGTATAGAGGTGACTATTTATTTAAAGAGGTTTGAGAAAGCAATGAGTACACTTTGGAATACAGGTACATGATCAAACACCGCAGTCTTGTGGTTCCTATGTAGCAAGAATGAGAATGTACATATGCTATTTGGAGAAGTGGGGTTAGTAGGAAAGGCACAGAGGGCCATTCTGATGGCCTGTAGGGAGCTGAGCTTGTGTTAGAAGACAAGTAGGGCGCAGAAAAACAAACCATGGGCTGAATTTTTTTTTTAAAGGAAAAGATTCTGGTTTCCTAACAGTATTGTTTCCAAACCGTTTGCTAACATCATCAGGTTCATATTTGTTCTTCATCGTGACCACATCATGCTTTATGGTGGAATGAGCTGGCTAAATAATACAGTATACCAATCTAAGTACATATCCTACGGCATTTTCTTCCCCTCTTCTGGTGTATCATTGCAGTGTCTTTGAAAACAGAATTTAAACTTCTCGTAAGAATTTCGTTTGCAGTTTAAAGAAAACATCTCCCTTCCCTCTAGGTCAGGGGTGGCCAACGGTAGCTCCCCAGATGTTTTTTGCCTACAACTCACATCAGCCCCAGCCATTGGCCATGCTGGCTGGGGCTGATGGGAGTTGTAGGCATAAAACATCTGGAGAGCTACCGCTGGCCACCCCTTCTCTAGGTTGAAGTGTTTCTTAGGGATAAACCACACACACAAACAAATAATCACTGCATTCTCAGGGTCCCTTTTAAGCTGAAACAGTTGCTCCAGGAAAGGACATCTCAGACTGCAGGACCCCAAATCTATAGCTCCATTTCTCTGCTACAAATTGCTCCCAATTGGGTTTCATTAACACGTATGATAGGATGAGTGGATTTGGTGAGCAGAAATGGATAGGGAAAATGATGAGGAATCCACCCTGCTCCCAGAGACTTAATCACCTGCCAGTTCACCTGTCTGTTTGGAAATAGCGATCAAGGGCCCTGAACATTTGACACACTGCTTGTCTGCATCTGAACAGCCTGAACAGATCTGATTGGGGAGAGGAGATGACTGTGCATGCACAATTGCACGCTGTTTTTTCAAAGCTGCCACCCATACATCCTCACATCTGCTGCCACCACTATTTCCAGTTAAAGGCACACTGTTAAAAGAAAAATAATGGTTGACTTTTGAATTGAGACTTACTACTTTGATATCTCTGTGTGGTTTATGACATATCAATAGTGATTGAACTAAAACAATTTGCACAAGGATATTCTTGCATGGCATCAGGAGAATAGTAATTCTACTCCCCATCTCCATATGGTAGTGGTTAGTGTGTCAGACAAGGATCTTGGAGACCCAGGTTTGAATCCCCACTCTAGCATTCAAGCTGGCTATGTGACTTTGGGTCAGTCACACACAATCAGTGGTACCTACCTCACAGGGCTGTTGTGAAGATGAAATAGAGGCACAGTGTAAGCCACCATTAGAGGGAAAGGCAGGGTATAAATAAAGCGAATACATAGAAAGCAAATAAATAGTTTTTAAAAATTGTTGCATGACTTGAAAAGCTACATGTTGGGCTCATTGTGCTTCCAGTGCAGATTCCTAGTCTGGCACATGATGCCCTTAAAAGAAAAGGCTGCTGAAATTTCTTTATCAGGATAAAATTGTGCATCTATCCAACGGTGATTGTTTACAGAGTGCAACTAGCTGTGCAGGTACAAAGAAAAGGGTGAGTTGCAATTCTCTGCTCCACAAGTCAATCCCTTTAGTGACCTGACTTTGATCCCAAGGGAAATGTGCCTTCCTCTCTGGTGACTAAGAAGATCTTGTTAGCCAAATGCACAGGCATGAAAGTGCTGCAAGCTACACTGTATAAGTTACAGAATTTATCTGCCAAGGAAAAGCCCTGAAGCTCCTACACAGCTGGTCATGCAACAATATTGAGGTGACATTGGTTGGCTTCTTCCTGCTCAAAAATGCCCTGCATGTGCTGTCCTCCCAATTGCATTGTCTGCAATCCACATAGACAAAGTGCTCAGGGGGCGGGGGGGGGGGAGTGGAAGACAGGATGGCCAGACACCAGGTGGAGCCTGGAGATCTTCTAGAATTGCAATTGATCTCCGGACAACAGAGATCAGCTCTCCTGGAGAAAATGGCTGCCTTGGAGAGTGGACTCTGCAGCCTTATATATCACTGAGGTCACTCCCTTACCCAAGCCCTGCCCTCCACAGGCTCTTCCCCCAAATCTCCAGAAATGGCTCAGTCTAGAGGCATGCTTTCTAATGTGCAAGAGCATGTCTGAACTTTATTTTTTGACTGTTAAGTCACCCATAGGGTTTTCAAGGCACCTCCCTTTGGGGGCAGATCTTTAAGGGCGAACTCGTTCCCTGGACTGTTTCCTGTGCACATTCTACCCTGCCAGAAACACTAATCCATGCTTCATATATTCGATTTGTGCTTCCTGCTTTCTCAAAAAGAGAAAAAGGAGCGAAGGAGCAGGGTGCACAGTAAACTGGAGGTATTGGAGGACTGAACCCTGGATTGGCCTCCTCCCTTTGCCCTCATTGATGGAAGCTGCCATCCCTGAATGGCAAAGGAGGGGAAGGCAGTGTGGTGGAAGGAGGAGAAAGCCAGCCCAGCATACATTCTCCTCCTTGTGTCTCTTGCTCATTTGAGCTCCAAGCCTCTGCTCTCCACACCTGCAATTCTGGGACCAGTAAGCTGGTTCATGAGGGAAATGTGCAGCAGAGATTAGTATCAGGACAATGAGGGAC
This sequence comes from Heteronotia binoei, assembly GCF_032191835.1. Classification (NCBI taxonomy): domain Eukaryota; kingdom Metazoa; phylum Chordata; class Lepidosauria; order Squamata; family Gekkonidae; genus Heteronotia; species Heteronotia binoei. The sequence continues at coordinate 121,791,927 of NC_083228.1, read as the reverse complement.
AAAAAAAAATGACAGAAAATGAAATGCAACCCGAATGTTTCTCTAGATACACCCTTAGGACCAAAAGGCCGTTCCTAGAGCTCCATTTCTGAGGCATTTCATCATATTCCCCTTTATTTGCTGGAAACCTTACATAGGTATATACAGGCTCAGTCTCTTAGGAAAGCGCTTTCTGTATTCCTCACCGACGACATTGCACTCCACTGTCTTTTCCATTTTCTCGCACCCCCATCTTTCCGGCAATATATTTCCACATCAAGGCTGGAGAGCCCCCCTGTTCTGTTGAAAAATTTAGACCCGCTGCTGCAGTAATCAAAAAGACCCATAAAGTGTCCCTGGTTCTAGGAGGTGATGTGGGATGGAAGTGGAATGAGATATAAAAATGAATCATGAGGTGAGACAGTATTGCTCGGGCAATCGCTTTGAAATCTGACTTCTGCCAGGGCAAGGAATGAAGGCTTCGGAAAGGTTTGTGGGATCCCCGAAGAGAATGGCAAACTTGTTGTGTGTGTGTGTGTGTGTGGGGGGGAGGACTTTAGCGGCAGGAGGCTGGTACCATCCAAAAGCCGCTTGGCACGCTTCTCAGGGAAGTTCCACAGGTAAACAGAACTTTCAGCGGATGTAAAAAAACCCACATTTTGTTTTGAACCAGGTTTTTAAAAACAGCCCACATTTAATACAGGAAGCTGTCTGAGGTGTAAAGAATGGCTAAGTAAGTGAGTTGGACACAATTAATCTTGGTTTGTTTCGGCATTACATCTTTAGCTGCCGGAGGTAAAAAAAAAAGTGTGCAATCCCCCCCCCCCCCCTTGCTCCTAGCTCATAACCTGAGTGTTAAAACTGATGTCTTCCCCATTAGGGCCTCTAAACTCATTAGCACATGGCAATTTATCCTCTTTTATTTCTTCTCAATTATCCTATCATCCATTGTATCTGGATCTGATTACCCTTTCCCAGAGTCAAACATTATCTTGTAAATCATTTGCTTTAAGTCTAAGCCTGCTATTGCCTTGCCCAGGATTTGCTTAGGCAGGTAATAAATCAATTAGCATTAAACTGGTGGCATCATCAATTTTCTTTCCTTGGGACGGGGACAGGGGGAAAGAGGAAGGTTGAGGGGAAGAACGGAAGCCAAACTTTGCTTCACTCAAAGCAAAATTCTCCATTGCTGTCGGGGTGGATATTTCACAGGTGTTTTTTTTTTTTAAAAAAAACTAATATCGATGTTTTTAAAAAAAACTGCCGATGGCATTTTAACAATTCATAAGCTATTATCGTTAATTATTGATATGATTAAGATTGATCTTGAGAGTAAAATATCCAAAACCTGCCTTATTCTGAATCAGGCCACTGGCCCATTTGGGTCCATATTGTTGCCTTTGATTGGCAGTAGGTATGCATGGAAAGCATGTGCTTACCCCTTGAGTCTATCCTGTCCCTTAACTATATACAACACATGTATGTAAAGTTGCTTCCAAAAAGTTGTTACCCTGGGGGAGTACTATAGATGCTGCTGTGGAGGAAAAGCAAGATGGCATGGTACTGGAGATGCTCTAGGAATTTCCCTGATCTCTATGGTTTTTACCATAGAGTTTTGGGAAATTCCTAGAATGTCATGTAATGCCATGGCATCACTTCTAGATCTGAAAATAAAACTAATGTCACAGTGGCACACTATGTAGGTCCCTCACCTCTACTCCTCCACACAGCAGCAGACAGCCCACAGACCCCAACAGCAAAAGGTTTCCAGGTAGGGCTGTCATATCATGTAACCTGTCAACCTCACCTGAGATCCTTTAACTGGAGAAGCTGAGAATTGAGCCTGGAATACTCCATCAAAATATTTATTTATTTTATTTATCAAATTTATATCCCAAACCCTCTCCCCTGAATGGGACTCAGGGCAGCTAACAGCATATAAAATACACTCAGCCTTCAGAGATCTGGTACCTTGTCAACATTTATAAAGTCTCAGCTGGTGGCTTTAGTTGATAAATGTACACAAGGGCCATGCCTTTTTGTTGCTCTTATGAATTTATCATAGGGTTGCCAGGTCAACTTTTCTGGCCTGTGGGAAGTCTCCCAACATCCTTCCAGGAGACCTAGGGCTGGCAAGCTGCCATGTGGGGTGGGAGTTCTCCCACCCTGTGGGTTGGTGGGGGGATCCCCACCTAGAATTGCTGGTGCTATGACATCACTTGCAACTGATGTCATCGTGCTGGTGACATCATGTGCCAGCCACTCTAGGAGCTTCCAGGAAAACTAGTTTCCCTCCCAAATTGCTAGAATGTCTGGGAAAACCATAGATCTTTCCTGGAAGCTCCTAGTGCACCCGGCACACAACATCGCTGGCATAATGACATCACTTGCAAGTGACATCATCACACATGAAAAAAATCCCCTGCTGGAGACTGGGGAGGGGGGGCTTGGCAACCTAAGATCAGAAGTAATGTTGGGCACTTTTGAGCCTACTTCCAGTCAGGGGTGGCACTCTGTTTTTTGGGGCAAAACTCTATGGTGAATTTGGCTTCAACCCATAGAGTTTTGCAAAAAACCCCAACAACACAAAAGTGTCACCCCCTGCCAGAAGTAGGCCTGAAACTGGAAGTAGGCCTGAAGTAAGTCTGAAACCGGACGTAGGCCTGAAAAAATCTTTTGCGGGTGGAATTAACCCTCTGGCCAGCTGGCTGGCAGCAGGCAACAGCTTGCAAAACTGGGGTTTCCCCCACTGCGAGGGGGGGCTGGCAACCCTAATTTATCAGCAACCTTTGATATTGTGTGGACCATGTCCTCTTGTTGAGGCATTTGGCAATGGAAATAGGGATTAAGACATTTGCCTGGGATTGGATTAAATTGTTCCTTATGGACAGGATTCAAAGGGTTATGTGGGGGGCCAGTTGTCAGGGGAGGGACTTGACTTGTGGGGTTCCAGATTGCTGTGCAATCTCTATGAAAAACTTTTTGGAGAGACAATATATTTCTTCATCCAAATCACCTGGTGATTCTGAGATACTACTTTACTCAAGAAATACTACTTTACACAGAAAGTGATTAAAATGTGGGATTTGCTGCCAGACGATTTAATGATGACCGCAGGAATAAACAGCTTTTAAAGGGGTTAGATAGATTCATGGAGGATAAGTCTATCAATGGCTACTAGCCATGGTGACTGAGGGGAACCTCCACATTCAGAGGTACTAAGCCTCTAAATCTCAGAGCCAGGAGGCAACATCAGAGGAAGGCCTCTGCCTCTATGCTCTGTTGTTGGCCATCCGGAGGAACTGGGTGAGACAGGATGCTGGACTAGATGAAACATTGATCTGATCCAGCAGGGCTCTTCTTATGTTCTCACTGTTGTAATTTAAAGGGTGAGGGTGAACAAACAAACAATCCTGACAAAACAGAGATAATATTGGTTGGGAAGGCAGAGGTATTGAATGACATTGCGCTTCCCACTTTTGATGGTGTGCAATTGCTGCTCCCTGACTCAGTTGAGCTGAAGAATTATACTGGACAAATGTGAACCTGCAATACTCTTGGGAAGGAAGAATCCCTCCCCTCACTGCTGCTGATTCCCTCCAGAGGTTGCCAGCTGCTGCTCTGGGCTCGGAACAGCAGCCAATGTGCTCCACTGCCCTGGACAAGCCTAGAACAAAAGCCAGCATGCTCTGCCACTTTGCTTCAGGCAGTTTGTTATTCGTATTGTTTTCAAATTACAGAAGTGCACTATTGCATTATTCATTGGTTGTTTTCTGCTGCACGACTGAATTTTTTACAAATATTCTGTAATCCATCTTGAGTCTCAACAAGAAAGGCTGGCTATAAACAAACAGAGGCTTATCTGGTGGGACTTGGGGAGAGGCTTTATCAGCTATTGCCCTGACTTTGAAACTTACTAGATTGCTAAGAGGTCAAATACACTGCTTCCCCTTGCACCTTCTTCTCCCCACCCTCCTATCTACCGGTGCAGCCTTATTTTCTTCAGACTTAACACCAGAAATTATTGTGCGTCTCATACAATGAAAAGTGGGAAAATGAACAAGTAACATTAAAACATTTGTTATTTTTTTAAAAAATACTTCGTAGTTTCTTCATGTTTCAGTGGGAGACCCACACTTTTTGATTTGGGATCTCTTGCTTTTTTGTGTGTTGGATCCTCCTTTCACCCTTCCTTCCCCTGTTGAGGACTAAAGGGTGATTAACACATGGAATTTACTGCCACAGGAGGTGGCGGCGGCTGGAAGCATAGACAGCTTCAAGAGGAGATTGGATAAACATATGGAGCAGAGGTCCATCAGTGGCTATTAGCTACAGGGTATAGATGGAACTCTGTCTGGGGCAGTGATGGTGTTTGGGGAAGCAACAGTAGGAGGGCTTCTAGTGTCCTGGCCCCACTGATGGACCTCCTAATGGCACCTGGTTTTTTGACCACTGTGTGACACAGAGTGTTGGACTGGATGGGCCATTGGCCTGATCCAACATGGCTTCTCTTATGTTCTTATGTTTTTCTTCAGTGGAGAGTGAGAGCCACTGGATCCATTTTCTTCTGATCTGTTGAGTCTTAACTAAGGTTGCCAAAAATAGAAACCTTTTTTAGATAGTAACTCCAAGTCTCAGATTCAGTGGGAGCTCACAGGCGCGCAGCTCCTGAAACTTTCTGAGAGTTCCACCTCCTCCTTCTGAGAGTTCTACCTCCTTGTCCATGGAATAGTATGTTCAGCTGCATAACAATCCCTGGATGAGCTCCATCACCTATTTTTCTACAAAATGACCCCTGAGTAACCCTATGCCAATTGTCTGGAAGAGGGTTTACAGGTATATTGACCAGTAGCCAAGACAGCTAGAAGAAAGCTAAGCAGTTTAGGTACTTGGCAAGTTAATTAGTGCTTGTCAGTGTTGTCTGGGTCCTTTGGTACTCAACATGTAAAGGACTTGAGCTGTTACAAAGTGCTTTGCTTTGATCTGTGAAGCTCACCTGCCTCAGCCTTGTGGGAAACTTGAGCAGTTAGATCAGACAAACTTTGCAAATTAATTTTCAAAGTTTTTTGCTGAATTTGAACTGTGTTGTAGCTTGGATATGAGGGGCTGCAAGAAGTCCTTACTGGAGATAACTTATTCAGAATCTGCAGATAGGAAATGAATGACATTTTCTCTTCAAGCTTTAAAGGCAGGGTATTACAAAGCATTGTTTACTGGAAGAAATCAAATATTCCCTCCATTTGTTTTTGAGGGCAGGATTTCTCCTTCAGGAAACCTGATTGCAATTATGATAAAAATATAAAACATCTTAAAATTTATTTTATAAATGATAAAACTCTGTATTTAAAAAAAACACAGCCAGAGCATAAAGCGACCCAAAACATGGAGTGGCCTTAAAAAGGTTCTACAGATTTCTCAGGCTATAAAATGATGTTTGATTAAAAACAACTTAATTAAAAGCTTGGGTAAACAAAAATGTTTTGGCCTGGTACCTAAAACAGGTGCCAAACAAACCTCAAGATGAGGGCATACCTAGGGCTGCCAACCTCCAGGTGGTGGCTGGAGATCTCCCACTAATGCAACTGATCTCCAGGTGACTGAGATCAGTTCCAAAATGGCTACTTCGAATGGTGGATGGCATTATACTAGGGTTGCCAATCCCCAGGTGGGGGCAGGGGATCCCCCGGTTTGGAGACCCTCCCCCCGCTTCGGGGTCATCAGAAAGCGGGGGGAGGGGAGGGAAATGTCTGCTGGGAACTCTATTATTCCTTATGGAGATTTATTCCCATAGAAAATCATGAATTGATCCATGGGTATCTGGGGCTCTGGGGGGGCTGCTTTTTGGGGTAGAGGCACCAAATTTCCAGTATAGCATCTAGTGCCTCTCCCCAAAGTACCCCCCAAGTTTCAAAAAGATTGGACCAGGGGGTCCAATTCTATGAGCCCCAAAAGAAGGTGCCCCTATCCTTCATTATTTCCTATGGAAAGAAGGAATTGAAAAGGTGTGCCGTCCCTTTAAATGTGATGGCCAGAACTCCCTTTGGAGTTCAATTATGCTTGTCACAGCCTTGATCTTGGCTCCACCCCTAATGTCTCCTGGCTCCACCCCCAAAGTCCCCAGATATTTCTTGAATTGGACTTGGCAACCCTACATTATACCTCCCCTTCCCAAGTCCCACCCTCCACAGGCTCCACCCTCAGAATCTCCAGGTATTTTGCAACCTGGAGCTGGCAACCCTAACTATTCCAAAGAAGAAGATGAAGAAAAGAGATTGGATTTATACTCCACCGTTCACTTGGAGTCTCAGAGCGGCTTACAATCACTTTCCCTTCCTCTCCCCACAACAGACACCCTGTGAGGTAGGTGGGGCTGAGAGAACTGAGAGAACTGTGACAGACCCTAGGTCACCCAGCTGGCTGCAAGCAGAGGAAGAGTGGAAATCAAACCCAGTTTTCCAGATTAGAGTTTGCAACTCTTAACCACTACACGAAACTTGCTCTAAAGGGAATAATGAGCACTTTGAATTGTGCCGAGGAACAGATGGGTAGCCAGTGCTTGAGTACTATTATTAAAATTCATCCTTGAGGTTAAATAAAAATTAGTCCAAAGAACAAGAACTCATTTTATAATGGTAGAGATTTTATGAACTGGCTTTTTATTAATCAACAGAGATGCTTATTTTTATGTTGACTTTCTGGCATTCAGTTTAAAAATTCATGTTTCATCTTCTACATCGAGTATTCGTCTCATAATTTATACTATTGTAAAAAAAAAAATAGCACTGCTTGCTTCATTTATTTTTGTTCTTATTTCTCTGTGTGGTAGAGATTTCAAAGAAAGTGGAAGAGTCCAAAGTTATCAGTCACAGAAACTGGGGGGATTCAGTATCAGATGTATTTAAGTTATAGCTGTACCCGTGGAGAGAATGGATATAATTTTCCTCTCTAATGCATTCCTGGGAACACTCAGATCACACACACTGAACCCTGTTATAATATCTCATGCATTTATTTAAAACATCTATGTTCTACACTCCCAATACTATCTGGGTTCTTCTGCCAGTTTAAAATTCATATCCGTTTAGTAACCCACCCCATAAAATTGATTGTAAATTGATTTTATTGTTTTATGTGTGTGTTTTTTGCACGTTGTCCAGAATCCACCATGGTTCTCACATGAAACGCCATTGAAAGATGCTTCCCAATATGTGTACATAATTGTGCACTTGTGCCATGGAAACTCACTCGGTGACCTTGGGCTGGTCACACTCTGTCAGCCTAACTTGCCGCACAGGGTTATGTGAGGATGAAATGGAAGAGAGGTAGAATTGTCAGCTCTGGGTTGGGAAATACTGGGAGATTTTGGGGGTGGAGCCTGGGGAGAGGAGGGACCTCAGCAAGATATAATGCCATTGAGTATGCCCACTAAAGCAGCCATTTTCTCCAGAGGAAATGATCTTGGTTGTCTGGAGAGCAACAGGAGATCTCCAGGCTACCTGGCAGATGGCAACCCTCAGGAGAGGAGAACAATGTAAGCCGCTTGTTAAAGGGAGAAAGGTAGGGTACAAATGAATTAAACAAATAAACACAGATATACACAGGGCTTTTTTTTGTGGCAGGAACTCCTTTGCATATTAGGCCGCACACCCCTGATGTAGCCAATCCTCCAAGAGTTTACAGGGCTCTTCTTGCAAGCTGTTAGCTTTTGGAGGATTGGCTACATCAAGGGGGTGTATCCTAATATGCAAAGAAGTTCCTGATGCAAAAAAAGCCCTGGATGTACACTTTCCCACACAATTATGAACCCTGAAAAAAAAAAGAGCATGGGGAGAGATTTCTCATCACAGGGAGAAATTGCAGGAAGGGACCTTTGCAGCCTTTGAAGTAATTGTATACATATAAAGGATGGAGCTTGCAGCCATGACACCATTGCCTCCCCTGGAGAACATTCAGTCTCCATGGATTGATATATTAGGCAGAAAGGCGTATAGACTTTTAACACTGCTGTATGTGAGGCAAGTAAGGTTTGGGTACAGTGAGGCATTTTCACTGCCAGACCCAGAATTATAAGACTCCGTCTTAGAGATTCATTGAAAAGTGAGTGTGAGAATCTCCAAGAAACACTTTTTAAAAAAAGTACTGATCACTTTTGGGTTTTGGACTAGGCAACTGAGGTTTGAAGTTTTGTCCTCTTTTACTTTTTCATAACGTAAAATCTGGAGGTCAGCTCTGCATTCCAAACATAAATAATAAAATACAAATAAACACTTCTTGAAAGGAAGCTGTAAAAAAAGTAGAAACTGGAGGATGTTCTCATTACAAGGGAGAAAAAAAATACCCACCCCACGAGACAATTTCAACTATGAAACCTTTTCTAGGACTCTTAAAGGTCATTTGTTGAACAGTGTCTTCTAAGCCCATGACAAATTATTCCCTTGGCACAATAAATGATACACGCGCTCTTTAATTATAATATAGCACTCAATATCTTGAGGCATTCAATATGGTGCTTGTGTATCCTACACATTTCATTACAAGGAAAGGTTGAGGAGAATTATACGACACCAACAGCAAAAATACACCATGTGAGCCAAGGTTTGCTTGGTAACCTACAACAAACAACAACCCAGACACTTGCTCGAGAAGTGAACATGAAGGAGAAAATAAGTAAGAAAGAAAAGAGTCTGGCATGCTCCAAAAGAAAGGGAACCCTGACTGCTTTGAAGAAGCAAGTGCACCATCTTTGGAACTGGGATTACTCCCCACATGTCACATGTGGCATTCCACCACGATTTAGAAAAGTGTAGGTTTTAAAAATTGTAGCTGCAGAATAAATACATTGGAGGAAAAAGAGTAGTGTATAAGGTGGGCACAGAATCTGAAGTCGAGATTAAAGTCTCACTGATTAGAAAATCCGCAGTAAGATGTGTGTGTGTAATGGGCCTAAAAGTTACTAGGGAGAGGTGGCAGCTGCACCAACTTTGAAATTAGGGTGTGGGAAGAGGAATGCAGAGATGAAAAAAGGAGGGAACAGAAAAGCTGACGTGGTGGGATAAGTGGAAAAAAAAGTATCATTGTTTCTTTTAAGGTGAAGTATGCCATTGAGTTGCAAATGAATCATGGCAACAGAGAAGCCAGTTTGGTGTAGTGGTTAAGTGCACGGACTCTTATTTGGGAGAACCGGGTTTAATTCCCCACTCCTCCACTTGCACCTGCTTGAATGGCCTTGGGTCAGCCATAGCTTTCACAGGAGTTGTCCTTGAAAGGGCAGCTGCTGTAAAAGCTCTCTCAGCCCCACCTACCTCACAGGGTGTCTGTTGTGTGTGTGGGGGGGACGGTAGAGGAGATTGTGACTGCATCACATGCCCCAGACAGAGAGTTTCATCTATATCTTGTGGCTAATAGCCACTGATGGCCCTCTGCTCCATGTGTTTCCCAACCCAGAGTAGCAGCTCTAGCTATGAGGACTTATTTTTTGTTAATCTCTTGTTAATGTTGTGGTTTTCCTGTCCATCTGTTGTGAACTACAACGGGGTGACCAACCTGTTCCAGGTCAGATAAAAAGACTCCATCCAGTATTGATGGGGGAAGGTGGGGGAGAAGGATCCAAATCGAGTTTCGATCACAGCGGAGTCTTGGATAAGAGAATTTTTACGATCCTCTGCTTTTAGCCCTTATTTACCATCCAGGGCCTCTTGCCACCAGCACGCGTTTTAGTCCTGACAGCTTTGACTTACGACCATTGTGGGATCCTATCTCATTAACTGAAATGGAAGAATAAAACATCAAACAATCATAAAAATAATTTGGCACTGTGAAACCACTTAGGAGCAGCTGTCAAACAGGTTGGAAGATAAAGTTCTAAATAAAAAAAAAAAGAATACTCGGAGTACTGGGGGGTGGGGGGGAGATACAGTGTCCGACCATATGGTTCCTCGGTATTATAGACTCCTTAATATTATGAAGTGCCTCCGCTTATGCAGAATAGGCCAGAGACTCCATATATGATATTGATTATGCCTTAACCCCAATTTAGTAAAGACATCCTCCTCCTTTCCCCCTAATCAGATATTGCAGGAGCAGTTTTCTGAAAACATTCCTAATGCCAAGACATATTTTATCTCTGGAGAGCTGTGTGGCAGGAGATAGGGGCTTTGTCTCGCAGGCTCTCGTGGCTCGAAGCCCAGACTGAAGACAGCCAAGCCCCGCCGGGGCTCCTCCTCTCGCTGTTTTCATCCCGCCATTCAAAAGCATACGTCTTTATCAAGCTGTTATTGTCAGGCACTGTTAGATAATTAATAGGCCATTTGTCAGCCTGCAGAAAGCGCTGTTAAAATCCGAAACGGCATCAGGATAAATATAGTCGCCCAATCTCTAAAGGCTTCCTCCCCTCCCTACCCCGTTCTGTCACACACACATTGCAGGTAGATACTTACTATTGAACAAGACTCATTATTAATCACGTCTAATGTTAATTAATTAACCCCACTGAAGGCTCTCGGTGACTTCCGGTTGCTTTAAGAAGCTAACTGGCAACTTAGAATATGCATGTAAGGGCTTGGGGGAGGGGGTTTCAATGTAGAGCAATTTTTTTCTTACTTTGTGAATTACCTCTCATGAATCAATTTTAAATGTACTCTCCCTCCTTTATCTAAAAGTCAAATAGCCTAATAATGTGTGTCATAAGTCCTCACAGACATTCACTGTGCTGGTTCTTATATTTAAAGACCTAAATAGCTTAGTTCTCATCTTTAAGGACCTAAATAGCTAGAACTGTCTCCTCCCATGCAGTCCAGCCCATCTGTTAAGTACCTTCTCACAAGCCCCGCTCTTTTGTGCCCCCAGGTACAGAACTGGGTGGCGAAATGAATCAGGGCCTTTTCAGTGGTGGCTCTTTGTCTGCATGACAGAAAATTATTTTGACAGTCTGCCACTAGCCCAACAACTGTTTTGTGAGAATCATTTTAGACTACCAAATGTTGTATGCTGTTTCTTAGCCTCCTGGAGAGGCAGCACCACACTTTATATTGTGTACTTACTGACTAAATTAGTAAGTATACAATATATGCGGTAAATATTTGCAAATGTGTACCAACAATTATCTGCTGGTAATCCCAAACTGCAAGGCAATCTAAACAGAGTTACCCCTTCAATGGACTGAATGGTAATAAAACACTGTCCAGGAAGTAAGCCCCACTGACCTGAAGGATTCTGGGTAGACTTGCTTAGCATTGCTCTCTCAAGGACCTAATTAAGCTTCAGACTATAATGTCTATATGCTTTCCCAGATATTCAAGGCCAGCCCAAGGGCTTTCTCTGCCCTAGACAGGCTTGCCTGGGTGCCCCCCCAACTCCCCCTAGCATGCTCTGATCCACCAGCTGGGCAGCTCAGGGCTAGAAAAACTGTGGGAGGAATTGCATCAGAACCCAGAAGTGTTCGCATATGACGAATCATACAACTACCAAATGGAAGGGTGTGCAAGTTTTGCTTCCCACTATTAGTCCTTCGATTAATGGAAGAGGACTGTCTAGTGGCATGCAAGCTGTATTTATCATGGTGTGTGTGTGTGTGTGTGTTAAGTGCCATCACATCACATCTGGCTCTTGGCAACCCCGCAATGTCTTCCAAAGCATCCTCTCATTAACAGTCTTGCTCAGGTCTTGCCAACTGAAGGCCATGGCTCCCTTGCTAATCCTGGCTGTGCATATGCTGGTTATAGTTAAGAGTTAATTACTTGCTGCCTGTTCCTAGGACATGATCTAAAAATGTTCGATGAAGCAATTTTGCTGAGCACTGGGTCTAGTCTGTGCCTCAATGGGACACTTCCTGGGAATCTTATGTACTCTTGAGTTCTAAGATCACTGACAATTGCTGACACATAAATGAAAATAGGTAAAAATCAGTTTTTAAAAGGTTCCCTAAAATTCTTCTAGTTTATTCCAGTTCCCTTTTCTTCTTTGATACTAGTTTGTATGTTCTAAACTATGTTCTGAACTGAGGCACCACACCAAAAATGAAGCTGTATATAAAGAGGTATATAAATATATCTATAATATACTTACAGTATTGTCCTAGGCAGAGTTATACCCATCTAAATCATAGACTGGAATCATAGTGTGGAAGAGACCTCCAGTGTCATCTAGTCCAACCACCTGCGCAATGCAGGAAATTCACAAATATCTCTCTGCACACACACTGTTCCATGCCCAAAAGGTGACAAAAAACCTCCAAAATCTTGACCAAACTGGCCTGGGGAAAAATGGCTTCCTGACCCCAAAGTAGCTATCAGCATTCCCCTGGCCATGTAACTGAGCACTGCTATAACCCTTTCTAAAGCCAATGGGTTTAGACAGGGCTTTTTTTTTGGGGGGGGGGGTAGAAAAAGCCCAGCAGGAACTCATTTGCATATCATGCCACAGCCCCTGACACCAAGCCAGCCAGAACTGCATTCCTGCTCAGAAAAAAGTCCTGGGTTCAGAAAGGATTTAGGACTGCACTGTGAAAAATGTAAACTGATATTAGAAATAATCTCACACTACTGTCAGCCAGATACTTGGTCAAGAAAGCAATATCTGACATTGTCTCCAAAATATGTTATAGGCTTGGGCTTTTGTTAACTTGAATAGTGTTCTTATAGAACAGTCACAAAAGAGCTTTGTGTCGGTGGGTGTTCATCATGTTTCCTTTGAGGAACAAAAGACATTTGGGGAACCATAGCTATAAGCTAGCTATGGGCCAGACCAGCTTACTTTCTCATCATCCTAAAACTTGATCACATGCAAGGTAATCTCCTGATAGGATCACCTTGATGAAGTTTGTCTCAAGCATACACCACTGAGCTGAGCAGTTTTGACCTGCTGCTTGTGCTATAAGGCCAGCTGTTATAGCTTCCAGGTGAGCTTTCCAAAACCAGATGCTAAATTATTTTATTTACCTGAGAAGGGGCAGTATATCCTGGGGTCTTAAATTGACTGACTTGTATTGCAAAATGTGAAATTACTTGCAGTTCGTCATTTTTTTATTCTTGCACAATCAAGTGCATCCTTTAAATGGCTGAAATCAGATAGATTGCATAGCCAGCCTTTTGCAGCATCTATTTGAGAAGTTATTACAGAAATTGATTCTGAGGTTGTGAGCAGACATCAAAGACAAATTGAAAAACCTAAGTAGTAAGTCTTAACTAAAAAAATCTCAAACTGTTTTGTTTTACTGTGGGCCTGTAAAAAACTGGACGTGGTGGCAGACTGGTGGCTGCATAAAGTACAGCTACTGCAAAAAAGCAGTCTAATGTGAGAAGTTCTTCAAACTACACAGATTGGATCCATCCAAACAAATTATAGAGTGATCAGCTCCTGCTGGTGACTGGTGAGGTGGATGTGAACCAAATGGGCAAGCAATGAAGCATACCTAGAAAAAATGTTTTACGTGTATTTTTATTTGCTGAAGCAAGACCCCACATTTCATAAAAGCTCGTGATAAAGTGTTTAAAAGAGGGATGAGCCTGACTGGTATTCATGTGCTGACGTTGCTTTGTTTAACACTTTAACACTGCAATCTTAAACACACTTGTTTGGGACTAAAACCCAATGAATAAACTCCAGGGGGATTCTAAGTACATCTGTTTGGGATTGCCCTTTAGGACCTGAGATGTTCAGGAGAAAGGCAGGTCCCAGGATGATCACTAGCATAAGGGGCAACTTAAGAACATAAGAGAAGCCATGTTGGATCAGGCCAATGGCCCATCCAGTCCAACACTCTGTGTCACACAGTGGCCAAAAAAACCAGAAGCCATCAGGAGGTCCATCGGTGGGGCCAGGACGCTAGAAGCCCTCCCACTGTGCCACCCCAAGCACCAAGAATACAGAGCATCACTGGGGCAGAAAGTTCCAACAATACCCTGTGGCTAATAGCCACTGATGGACTTCTGCTCCATATGTTTATCCAATCCCCTCTTGAAGCTGTCCATGCTGGCAGCCTCACCACCTCCTGTGGCAGTGGATTCCATGTGTTAATCACTCTTTGGGTGATGAAGTACTTCCTTTTATCAGTTTTAACCCGACTGCTTCAGCTTTCAGAGGTGGTTTACTCTGAATGCCAGTTAAGAGGGGGCCCCAAGAGAGGGAGGATTTGGCCTCTGTGCCTATGCTTGTGGAATTTGGCGGGGGGGGGGGATCAGGGTGGTCACTGTGGTAAACAGGATGCTGATCTAGGTGGACTACTGCTAGGGTTGCCAGGTCTGGGTTGAAAAATCCATGGAGACATTGGGGGTGGATCCGGGAGCGGCCTCAGCATGGTCCAATGCCATAGAGTCCACCCTTCAAAGCAGCCGTTGTCTCCAGGGCAGCTGGTCTCTGCCAGCTGGAGATCAATTGTAAAAGTGGGAGATCTCCAGGCCCCACCTGGAGCCCAGCAACCCTAACTACTGCTTTGATCCATCAGAGTTCTTCTTATGTTCTTTCCTTCAGAATTTCAAAAAGCAGAGCACTCTGGATGAACAAATTCTTTGCCATCCTTTGTGCCTACTAGAAGATGCTAGGAAGCTTCAGCAGGGGTTACCAGAGCAGTGCAGCTTTTAAAACCGATGATTGATACAACAGCGTTTGAGCCAGAGGTGTAGATTTATGTGTGAAGTGTTGTAATATAACGTCCTCTTCTTTAAGTGTCAAACTGAACTCTTGGCTTGAACTCTCTTCTTTGGTATGTCAGGAGAATGGCATGTCTATATTTGTACTGCCAGCCACCTATTCTTAGAGGTGACCTTAAATTTATGTTGGCATTGAGTATGCCCTCAAGAGAGAGAACTCCACCCCCCCCCCCCAGAAACATTGGAATATTTTTAACTTTGCAATAGGATGTAATACAGAGGGGTGGAGGGAAGGGAGGGAAGTCATGTCCTTCTCTGAGGATTAGTAAGACTTAGTAGTACACGCTGTTTTCAGCTCACCATGTCCAACAGTCGTTTTCAAGTATCTGTCACTATGAGAAGCATTGCTTCTAAGCAGAGGCCTTCAGTCAAAGATCTGGCCGGCTCTTTTGGATCAATATGTGCTAACTTCAGGATGCCTTACTGATAAAGCTCTTGGCCATGTGCATCTCTCCTTCTTTGCTCACTTCCAGTTTTCCCCCCTCTTTCAGATCTCTCCTTTTCATACTGGCTGCAGTCCTCTGGCTCAGCTCTTTCCAGTTACCTTATCTTGCTTCCACATTCACTTTTTTGAGTCTGTTTTCTCTCTTTCCCCATGCCTAGGATTGCCAGCCCCTAGGTCCCAGCAGGGGTTCCCCCGCTTTGGGAGGGCTTCAATACACTGCAGGTCAGCTGGCCGGTGGGGAAAAACCCACCCCAAACAGGGATGCCATTCTGTGATGTTCCCAATGTGATGACGGTACTTCCAGGTGACATTGTGCCTGGGTCAGCACACGGGGATGTGCTGGTATTTGGGCAAACTCTATGGCTGAGGGTGAAAAACCATAGAAATTAGTCCAAATACCAGAGCATCCCCATGCAATATCCCTGATGCAATGACATCACTTCCAGGTAGCATCATTGTGTCGGGGATGTCACACAACTTCTAACTACCCTAGCTCTGCTTTTGGGTTGCCAGCTCTTGGCTGAGAAATTCCTGGAAATCTGGGGTGAAGCCTGGGGAGGGTGGGGTTTTTTGGGTATGGGGGGGGTCCTGTTCAGGGTACAGTGCCATAGAGTCCACCCTCCAAAGCAGCCATTTTTTTTCCCCAGGGAAATATTTGTTTTTGGTGCTAACTTGTAATTTCAGGAGGTTTCCTGAATCTTAGAGTTGTCAAGTCCCCTCACCATTGTGGCAGGGGAATTTTGGGGGCATTCCGGGGGTGGGCAGGACATTGCATGCCGCTTCCCCAATGTAGTGATGTCACCCAGAAGTGGTCTCATCATGTTGGCAACATTGTGCATGATGATCTGGTTTTGGGGCAATATTTTTTACTCCTTTTTTTTTTTGAAGGACCTGCTACTACAGTGCATGTGTAGCCTGTGAAGATGCCACACTTTTCTGACTTTCTTTGCATGCTCACTAAGAGGAGCACCAGGACAAAGCAAGGTTTTGAAATGATGATGATTCTCTATGAATCTGACCCATTTCTCATTCCTCACTGTGGTAACTTCCTGAAGCCTGGTTTATGTTTCTAGTCCTGAGTTCTCTTTGTCTATTGCCTACCTTGACACTGGTGAGGTCATAATTCTGACTCCTCCCCCTTCTGATATGTGACTGATATAATTTATTTCTGTGGATTCCATGCTACCATCTAGGAGTCAAAGGTGAATCCCAGATATGGAAAGACTGATTAAAAGGAGTGTGTGGTAAATCTGGAATCATCCAGACACATTTCTGGATGTCGACTGGGGACATAGGTGGCTGTGCATTCAAGTATGAGTTCCACTGAAAACAACAAAACGCAGACAAAGGCTGTGGCTCATTGGCAGAACATCTGACTGGCATGAAGAAGGTCCCATATTCAGTTCCTTGCATCTCCAGTAAGGATCAGGTTGTAGGTGATGTGAAGGACCCCAGCCAGAGATCCTGGAGAGCCGTTACCGGTCTGAGTAGACAATACTAACTGTGATGGACCAAGGATCCAATTCAGTATAATGCAGCTTCATGTGTGTTCTTGTGTGACTGTATTCCACACTTGGAAACATGTTTGGTTTAGTTATGGCATTCTGGATGAAATGGACTTGCCCATCCATGTCCTGCCCATCCATGAAAGCCAAAATAATAGCTATGAGATTCCATAATACTCCTGTTTTGGTTTGATGCAACAGAGTAACAAGTTTATCCCTCTGGAGCTGGTTCCTGATCCAGCAAGTGATAAACAGCTGGAAGGATGGATGTTTCTGAACACACATCTGTTTAGCTGGATGAGATAAGGAAATGTGACTGGGTGTGGAAAAGGAAGATTAAAGGAGGAAATGTTTCCTCTTTGCCTGGCTTCCTTTCTTTAGCTGAAAGATGTAACAGATGCAAACAAGAGGCAGGCTCAAAATTCAGACATCATGACATTTTTTCATGGGTCTGTATTGATTATTAACAGTTTTATCCAAGGGAACACAGAGGGCCAAATATTTCCCAAGTTTTATCTTGTCTGCCCCTTTTCCTGTTGTGAAAAATGGTGCTGAAATACATGCCTTATACTGAATCAGACCCTTGGTCCATCCAAGTGAATATTGTCTTCTCAGACTGGCAGTGGCTTTCCAGGGTCTCAGGCAGAAGGCTTCATATCACCTACATGATCCTTCGATATGTGTACTGGGTAATAACCAAGAATATTCTCTCTTCTTCTTTTCTTAAGTTGAGTTAGAGAGCCAGTTTGGTGTAGTGGTTAAGTGTGCGGACTCTTATCTGGGAGAACCGGGTTTGATTCCTCACTCCTCCACTTGCACCTGCTGGAATGGCCTTGGGTCAGCCATAGCTCTGGCAGAGGTTGTCCTTGGAAGGGTAGCTGCTGTGAGAGCCCTCTCCAGCCCCACCCACCTCACAGGGTGTCTGTTGTGAGGGAGGAAGGTAAAGGAGATTGTGAGCCGCTCTGAGACTCTTCAGAGTGGAAGGCGGGATATAAATCCAATATCTTCTTCTTCTAGTTCATTCACTCCCACCCATAGAGATGTTTTTAAAGAAATGACCAAACTTCTTTCAGTTGGAATACAGTGATTTGTTCTGCCTTTGAGAGGCAGTGTGTTTTTCAGTCTTTTCTTGTAACCGGGGGTGTTTGAAAAATGGATATGCAGAATTTCGTACTGCTGGTGAAGTACCCCAACAATACCCCCTTCCCCATGGGTCTGAATTTCAAACCATCTGTTTATAAGCATAACTGTGTGTGACTGTAGATTCCTGAACAGCCGCACATGGTGTAAAAAATAGCTCATGCACAGTATAACTGCAGAGCTTAAATTGTTTTATCCTTGCTGAAGTGTTGATGTTGAATTACACGTAATGGCTGGATTGAAGAATGACCCCTAGCGAACAAAGACTTGCACTGGAATTCAACTGAAACCAGCGTTAGTGATATTAAGGGCCCTGGAAAGAGAAATGCTGTCTGAAGTTGTGTTATGGTCTCTGACAATAAGGCCAGCAATACACTTCAATCAAATACACTTCAAAAACATTATTTACAATGCTCCCTGCCCCTACCCAGCAGCCATATTTGGAGACGGACTGGTTAATGCTTGTAACTGCAGTTCCATATACTGTGGTTTTGGAAAAGTTGCAGACCACACATCTTTAAGGCATGTTCTTTTTGGGAGCCTGTGGCTCAGGGGAAGAGCCTCTGCTTGGCATGCAGAAGCTCCCAGGTTCAGTCCCTAGCATCTTCAGTTAACATATCTGGTGGTAGGTAATGTGAAAGACTTGGAGAGTTGCTGCCATTCTGAGTAGACAATAGTGACCTTGATGGGCCAAAGGTCTGATTCAGTATAAGGCAGCTTAATGTATTCATGTGTTCAAGGTGATTCACCCAAATGTGTTCCTTGGACCAACTATTTCAGATCTAGCCAGAGTTTACATCCCACCCTGTGACCTCCATCCATCCTGGCATTACAGTCCTTTTGAGGGATTCTTCTATCTAGCCTAAGTTAGGGTTGGCTTTGCAGCTCAGTAAGGATTCAGGAAGCCCAACTTGTTTAAAATTGAATTGAAAAACAGATGGCACAAACCAGCCTGGGTTTAACAGCTTGATGTCCCATTGGTTTCATGCAAAGAACTCTCTCCAGTGCCAAACAGGGGGACTTAACAGTGCTTTACTTTGGATGGATTCCATCCAGATTCTCTGGGTGAAGACAGACATGATATTCAAGCAGAACTCACAGCAGTGTATCAGGCCCCAGTGCAAGCCTGGCTTTCTCCCAGGTTCACAACTAAAATGACGGAACAAAGTCTAAGTCCAGTGGCACCTTTAAGACCAACAAAGTTTAATTCAATGTATGAGCTTTCATGTAAATGCACACTTCCTCAGATACAAGTTTGCATGCATATGAAAGCTCCTACACTGAATAAAACTCTGTTGGTCTTAAAGGTGCCACTGGACTCAACTTTTATTCTACTGCTTCCGACCAACATATCTCCCCACCTGGATCCAGCCAGAATAACAGATAGACCGATAAACCAAATGTTGGCTCAGCTGTCAAACTGGCTACTTCATTGTGCCTTGGGGCTAGTGTCCCTGTAACTTTTAAATGTACCCTATCAGTGTCCATGCACTTACTAACCATTCATAGATTACCTCTAGGATTTTTTTTAAAAAACCAGTAATCTTTTAAAAATGCAGGATTGCTCACAAGATTGAAAAGGGAGTCTTAGTGACATCATCAAGGAGGCAGCCAATCAGTGCTGATAGGACTTTGCTTTTGCAACAAGAATAATTTTTGTTCCCCAAATTTGACCCTGGAAAGGAAGAAATACACTGAGCTGAACACTTTGAGGATGCTTCCAAAGTCCCTTGCTGGTGTAAAAAAATGTTACTACCCACTGACCATTGGCTACAGCTCCCATCAGATATGGTTCACCCTGAAGGCTAAGGCGGAAAGAGCTGTTGGAAACCATTTTGGATCCTGAATTTTAAAAACCCCTGGAATGCTAATAAGGAGATAAATAACGAAGATTAAATAAGATTCAAGGAATTTACATAATATAAGATCACATGGCTGATTTTTTTTTTTTTTAAAGGAAGACACCATGAAAATATAGAATGGATCTATAAAGAGTTCTGGAAAGTGAAGCCTTCAGAGTTGTTTTAAGGATAAGAAAGATAAACTAACTAACATCTGAAGGGAATGAGGCATATGTAAAGACCTCACCATAACCCAAGGCTTTTTTTTTAAAACATATGATTTTTTTTTTAAAAAAATTCCAAGTTATACAGAACTTTGTTGGGTGAAGTACTATCAAGTAGATTAATTCCATATATAACAAAATTCTACTATGCATAAAGTACTATGGTATATATAACATTGTAGAACATCTTATTTAGCATTTAAGATAACATCTAGTTCGCCATCAATCAATCAATCAATCAATCAATCAATCAATAAATCAATATAGTGAGAGAAACTGAAGATAAGTTGTGTTAATAGGTAAGATGTTTTTAGATTCAGCATATTCCAGAAACAGAAGCCATTTTTCTTTCAGCAGATGTAATCTTGGGGTAAATGTCAGACAAGGAAAGTTGTGCCATGATTTTCTCCATTATTAAAAATGTTCCAGATTTTTGTAAACCAGAGTTCAAGTGATGGGAAGGTGTTGGATTTCCATAGAGGTGCTACATATAATAATAATAATAATAATAAATTTTATTTATATCCCGCCCTCCCCGCCTAGGCAGGCTCAGGGCGGCTGACAACAGTTCGAAAATTATACAATATAAAATATACAATATAAGGTAATTTAAAACAACATTTAAGTTATACATTGATTTAAAACAACAATCTAAAACCAGTTCCAAATGTCTGGATCATTCCATAGTTTAAACGGCGGTGATCTTCCTGATGTTATCTGTACACTTGTATTATGGCAGGGTCACTAGATAAATTGTTGGTAATTAAACAGCCATCCTATCAACTTCTCCAAACGCCTGCTTGAAAAGGATGGTCTTACAGGCCCTGCTGAATTGGTCCAAATTCCGCAGGGCCCGTACCTCCTCCGGAAGTTGATTCCAAAGGCATGGGGCTATAACAGAGAAGGCCCGTGCCCGTGTACTCTGTAATTTCGCCTCCTTTGGCCCAGGGATAGTCAGCGTGTTCTTCCCTGCCGACCTCAGTGCTCTTTGGGGCTCATATGGGGAGAGACGGTCCCTCAGGTAGGCAGGTCCTCGGCCATATAGGGCCGTTTTAGCCATTTTAGCAGCTGTAAGAAGACTTTCAGTCAATTTGCGAGAAAGCTTTGGAATCTTCAGAGTTTGCCAGTATTGCAAAAAAAAAAAAAAAAAAAAGTCTTTAGGGCAGTGTGGGATGTTGTAACCAGTAATGTGCTTAATGTGTTCAAGAATCTGTCCCCAGAAAGCTTCTATTAGTGGGCATTGCCACCAGCAATGTGCAAATGTACTGACATTCCCACAGCCTTTCCAACATGAGTTGGAATACAATACCCAAGCCTGATTGCCTTCTTACTGAGGACACAATGTGAAATTGCAGGTTGCATACCACTTGGTGCTTTAGCATGCGTGCACTAACATAGACTGATGCATCAGTTCCCCATTCAAAGTTTTAACTGCCTGAGATCCTAGGAATAGGTTTGCCAGCTCTGGAAATAACTGGAGATTTGGGGGGTGGAGTCTGGGGAGGGCAGGGTTTAGGAAGAGGAGGGACCTCAGCAGGGTATAATGCCATAGTGTCCGCCTTCCAAAGCAGCCATTTTCTCCAAGGGAACTGATCTTGATCATCAGGAGATCTCCAGGTGCCACATGGAAGTTGGGAACTTTACCTAGATACTTTCAAATCTAACAGCTCACATTTAACTTTTAAAGAAGGCATCCCCTGAAGGCAGAAAACGGAAGCCTGAAAACACCAGGGACTGATCCTGTTATATGGGGCCAGCTGAAATGCATGCAATGGGGATTTAGGCTCAGAGGGTATCAGAGCAAATGAAAAATCCAGCTGCTTGCTTTGGTCCATTTGTTGTTGTTCAGTTGCACAGTCGAGTCCGACTCTTTGCAACCCCATGGAAAAAGTCACACCAGCCCTCCTGTCTTCTACTATCCTCCGAAGTCCGCTCAAATTCATGTTAGTTATATCAATAACGCTATCCAGCCATCTCATCTTTTGCTGTCCCTTTCTTCTTTTGCCTTCTGTCTTTCCCAGCATCAGGGTCTTCCAGGGCCGGATCTAGGTGGGCAGAGGGGGATGCTTGCCCCGTGTGCCAATGGAGGGGGCGCCACATTGAGTATGGAGTCCATTGTATTCTATGGGGCCATAAAATAGAATGACCCATAAGGGGGCACCATTTTTAAATTTTGCCCCTCCCCTCAAAAAACATGTAGATCCGGTCCTGGGGTCTTCTCCAGTGAGTGCTTCCTTCTCATTTGGTGGCCAAAGTATTTGAGCTTCAGCTTCAGCATCTGACCTTCCAGGGAACAGTCAGGGTTGATTTCTCTTGGGACTGGTCCATTTAGAAGGTGGAAAATAATAATTCCCATCTGATTCTGACATGAGAAGTGTGCACCATTCATTGCTGTTTCTCATACCCTAACCCTTCTCTCATACCTGCTATACCAGCAGGTGCATTCATCTGCCTCTAGGGAAGAAATTCACCAGATACCTTCAGTCCTTTAAGCCCCAGCTTGGGTATTTGTCAGATGAGCATTATGGATGCAGTTTGCATTGAGTGTACCATATACAAACATGGCAGCATGGATTGGCCCTGGAAGATCTCTCCCTTGATGAAAATGAAAATTTCCTCCCTGGAGCATAGTGTCCCTCCTTCCTTTGCACCCTCACTGTCATTTCCCCTCCAGCCGAAGATGTAGACTTGCTGTTGTCTAAGGAGGGAAGACGAGAAAGTGTTTTCTCCCCCTCCCCTTTGGGATGTTAATTTCAAGGCTGAGTGATTTCAAGACACCAGGTCTTGCTGGAGGTATCACTCAAGACTTGCGTTTGAGCAGCTGGGGACCATTTGTCTCACCTGTGGGCTACATGGCCTCCGAAGGCAGGAAAAACTTTTCTGAAAGCTTTCGAATGTGCACCTGCTCTTTGCCGTTGGTATTGATCTTTCAATCCTCAACCCGTTTCTCCGAAAGGGAAAATAAACTGCTAATTTCCAGCCCAACACTACAAAAAGGATCAGATTTAAGAGGTTAAGTACCGTTTAAGGCAAGTGTTTTGCATGTGGCTTGTAGCTTAAACGTAATGTTTGCATTGGCTTGGGGGGGGGGGGGAGGTGAGTAAATATACAATGCAGATACAAACCAAAGACACGCTTTTCAAAGCAAAAGGCTCTTTTTGGATTGAAGGATTTGTTCTCCTTGTGATTTGTCAAAGGATGCTTCTCCATCACAGGAATTTCAAAATATTTGAGGGAGCACCGTTATGTGTGTGTGTGTGTTTAAACATCTGACCCAACTGTTTTTTTTCCTTGTTCCCCCAAACAGAGTTCATATTTCCCCTTAATTTTCCTGGTCTCTGCTCTCCTGGGTTCTCCTGGTCTGCTCTGCTGTCTCTGTTTCCACAATCTCTGCCACAGTCATTGCATCATACCAACTCAGAGAACCTCTCTGTTTATAACAATCCCACAGTGTGTGTGTGTGTGTGTGGGGAGGCGGGGGATGAGGCAATGAGCCAGCGTGGTATAGGGGTTAAGAGCAGCAGTCTCTAATTTGGAGAACCGGGTTTGATTCCCCATGTGTCTGCATGAGGCCTGCTGGTTGACCTTAGGCCGGCCACAGTTCTCCCAGAACTCTCTCAGCCCCACTTACCTCATAAGGCGCCTGTTGTGGGGAGAGGAAGGGAAGGCGATTGGAGACTCCTTAGGGTAGAGAAAAGTGGGATATCAAACCAAGTCTTCTTCTTCCTCCTCTCCTCACCTGATCCCAGTCTCTATTGAACATATATGAACATATGAAGCTGCCTTGTACTGAATCAGACCTTTGGCCCATCAAAGTCAGTATTGTCTTCTCAGACTGGCAGCGGCTCTCCAGGGTCTCAAGCTGAGGTTTTTTCACACCTATTTGCCTGAACCCTTTTTTGGAGATGCCAGGGATTGTACCTGGGACCTTCTGCTTACCAAGCAGATGCTCTGCCACTGAGCCACCGTCCCTCCCCAGAATATTCACCACCTGTCTGCTAGAACAGGCCTTGCTGGTGGTTCCACTCAAGTCAGGAGACCATTTTTCTCACCTGCAGCCTACCTGGCTCTGAAAGCTTTGGAAGATTTGCCTGCTTTGTAGTCAGTGTTCATTTTTATTAACCCTCAACTTGGAACAGGCAGGTCTCCTGCTTTGCTTCTTTGCAGGTAGTGGTGAAAACTGTGCAGTGAGACTGAAGCAGTGCAGGAAAAGGTTAAAGGAGCACCTTTCTTGACATCAGCTGGGATATTAAAGGAACAAGAGGACTTTGTGGGTTGAAGTCTGGGAATCCTTAGTGTTGCTGTGTTTTTGGACACTGTCCTCACAGATGCTTTTGGCCTTTTGAATTTGTTGGACCTTATGCTTAAGTTTTTACCAAATGGAGTGTTTTGCTAATGAGCTGTATGATGGCCAGCCTGAATTGTCCCCTCCAAATGTGTCTTTCTGCATTTTTAGGAACCAATGCATACCATACCAATGCATACCAAACTGGTACACTGGAAACATGGAGTGATTGAAAGGGACCAAAATAAATAGGGGGCATGTAATAGCTTTAGCATATGCAGTGCTAACGACTTGGCCCAGGTCACCACACAGCGATACTGAAAGGGGAGAAGAGGAGGAGGAGGATTGGATTTATATCCTGCTCTTTATGTGGAGTCTCAGAGCAGTTTACAATCTCCTTCCCTTCCTCTCCCCACAACAGGCACTCTGTGAGGTAGGTGGGGCTGAGAGACTTTTCAGAGAACTGCTCTTGAGAGAACAGCTCTGAGACAGCTCTGACTGGTCCAAGGTCACCCAGCTGGCTGCATGTGGAGGAGTGAGGAATCAAACCCAGTTCTCCAGATTAGAGTCTGCCGTTCTTAACTGCTGCACCAAACTGGCTCTCAGTAGTGGTTAGAGCGTTGAAGTGGAATCTGGAAGACCCAGGTTTGAATCTCCGTGATGCCATGAAAGCTCACCAGAAATGCTGTGAAAGCTCTCTCTCAACCTGACCTACCCCCCCTCCCCCATAAGAAATAGTGGTATATAAATCTTGAAACAAAATAATATAGTAAATGAGGTTTGACTTGTGAGATGGGCAAGTGATGACCCAGCTGCTTCACTGCCCCATCTTTCTGCACAGATCCATATAACCAATACTTTGCCCTTGCCAGTTTTGGTTATGCTTTTATGCTGAAATCAATGGTACCCCCAAATGGCATCAGTGGCAAATATGTTCTCGAAAAAGATTGTGAACTGTAGCCAGATAAGTCAATCCATCCATGATATCTTCCACGCAATGTCTTTGGGAAGGAATAAGAATAGCACCAAGTGATTACATATAGCTTGTAACCTCCCATTCTTTCTAACAAAGCCTATGCAGGCATTGAATTCCCAGTGGGATACACCTGTCATTGATTCCCATGCTAATCCATAATGAACTTCCCACAGTTCTTTGGAAACTTAGAAGGAAACGTGACAGAGGAAAAAAGAGACTGAAGGATCCTTGAAGGTGGGGTGTGTGTGTGAAAAAAAAAATCCCTGGCCATTTTGAAACAAAAATAGTCCCATGCATAAATATATATATATATTGTACTAGATTGATTGATTATCGTATTCTAATCCATATTAGAGCTTTAAGTCTTTAGGTGTGGCTCTTTAGTTCTAACATCTCATAAATTATGGCTATAATGAAGCAGTCATTTATCCCAAGCTGATGATAAATGGCTTGCCCTAGGAGAAACTAAAGAATAGGAAAGTAGATCATTTTCATATTTGGTGAAAACAATATTAAGTACCCAGGCCTGTGTGATTGCCCTAATAAATGAATAATCTGAGGTGAGGGGCTTGGCAGTCAGGGTAAAAAATAACCCGAGCTTTCTCCACCATTTGTCAGGCTTTGCTATGACAGCATGCATTATGGGTAAATGAGCAATCAGCAAGAACTATGTTATGGCTGGGATGTTTTGGAAGAATTTATCATGGGCATTGCTTGGTACCTTTAGGACCTTAAGGCTTAATAGCTGTGGTGCATGACGGCAAGAGAACACAGTTCCTATTTACCATCTCACGCTTCATTTCCACCGGATCCCCTTCATTTCTAAACCCGGCCTATGTGTGTGTTTATGAGCATGACCTTCAATTAGCATTGTTACTCAGATAGTATTTTCCCGAACACATTCCCCACCCCCCCTCTGACGGGATTATATTAAAAAGGCTGTTAATTATAGCATGCCTAGGAGGCTTGATGGTAGCCCATTCTGAAGGTTCTGAGCCGGGGGCAGCAAATACATCGCTGCCCATGGAACAACGTGCACCGTGCACTGGAGAAGTACTCACAAGACATTCAACCAGGAAATGCAAAGGCACATATTAAGCAGAATAAATAAATTGAAAACAACATAAAAGCAAATAACAAATATTAAATATCAACATTAAAATGTTAACCTATTAAAATATACCGCTAAATATACCAGTAAAAATACCACTAACAAAAACAACCCAAGCATGTGGATTGCACTCCAAAGGCCAAACTAAACAATTTCATTTTTTATGTTCTCCAGAAATTCCTGTTGGGGCATAGGTGTCATCAGAGAGTGCATTCCACAGGGCAGGGGCCACAACAGAGAAGGCCCTTCCCTGAGTGACAATTTCACATCTCTGTTCATTGATTAAGCTACCTGAGATACCTTGAGCTTACTTTGAGTTACCTTTAGTGTGCCTCTTCAACAAAGCTGTTCTCAGGAGCTGCTGAGGCTTGAACCATCCACTTCAGGACTGAGAGCTCTGCAGCTTTATAGGGTGAGCCACAGAGGCTGCAAATATGGTAGTTCCCAGCAGGGTTGAAAAAGTTAGATGGTAGAAACTGCTGGTACAGAAGCAGCTGAAGTGATTCTTCCTGTCTTCTGCTTTAAGCCCTTTGGGTGAGAGAGTATGTGTTTCAGAGGGTAGCTGTGTTGGTCTGGAGTAGAACAGCTAGATTTGAATGCAGTAGGACTTTAAAGAGCAACAAGATTTTCAAGGCATAAGCTTTTGGGAGTCAAAAGCTCTGACAAAGTATCTGACGAAGGGAGCATTGACTCTAGAAAGCTCAGGGCTTTTTTGTAGCAGGAACTCCTTTGCATATTAGGCCACACGCCCCTGGTGTAGCCAATCCTCCTGGAGCTTACAGGGCTCTTAGTACAGGGCCTACTGTAAACTCCTGGAGGATTGGCTACATCAGGGGTGTGTGGTCTAATATGCAAATGAGTTCCTGCTACAAAAAAGCCCTGAAGCTTATGCCCAGAAAATGATAGTCTCTCAAACCGAGTATGTCTGGATATGCCATCAAGTCACAACCCCTGCAGCAAGGAGCATTCAAGGCTAGTAAGAAGCAGAGGTGGCTTGTAATTGCCTTCCTCTGCAGAGCCAAGGGTGGAATTCTAGCAGGAGCTCCTTTGCATATTAGGTCACATATCCCTGATGTAGCCAATCCTCCAAGAGCTTACAAAAAAGAGCTTTTGAAGCTCTTGGAGGATTGACTACATCAGGGGTGTGTGGCCTAATGTGCAAAGGAGCTCCTGCTAGAATTCCACCCCTGTGCAGAGCTATCCTTGGTGGTTTCCCAATCAAGTCCCAACTCTACTCTATTATTCACCAACACATTATATTCTTGTAGTTCATCCATCAACCTTATAAGGCAGGCAGGTATTACTAACCCCTTATTGGGGAGGAGAGGAGACAGAAGCTTGAGAGTGGCATACTTTGTTTTTATCTCTCTCTCTCTCTCTCTCTCTCTCTCTCTATCATCTATCTATCTATCTATCTATCTATCTATCTATCTATCTATCTATCTATCTATCTATCTATCTATCTATCTATCTATCTAATGATTTATATCCCACCCTTCCCAACAAGTGGCTCAGGGTGGCTCACAACATAAGAATTTGACATAAATAGAATTTAAGCATAAAAACAGTTAAAATAATTAATACATTTAAATTTTTAAGACATTTAAACCATTTAAAACATTAGGGACAGCAGACATCTAGTGTAATTACACTAGAGCTTATGGAGCTGAGATTTGAACAGAAGTCTTTCCAGAATATGGGTTCATCCTCTTAGCTGTTATGCTGCACCAGATCCTGGTTGCAGTGTGTTCTGTGTAGTGGTTCTCCCACCTTTGACCTCAGAATAATTTTCATTCATCATCATATCACAGTTTATACTTACTTGATGTAGCCTGCCTTTAAAAAAAGAAGAAGAAAAAAGTGAGGATACCATAACTGGGTATCTGTGCACGAGATCTGGTAAGGTCTATCCAGTTCACAAACCCTGGTGAGTGATTACTCCCTTATGGAAGCAAATAGTTAGATGTATGCATTTCAGCTTGCTCTTTTTCTGAAGTATCTATGATTTTGGTTAAAAAAATTGGGTATAATATCATGTTTATTGAAACCGATCAACAGTGAAGCACGTGAGTCTTCAGGTAACACAGAACTCTTTCTCAGGCTGGATATTTCTGATGGCCAGCTCTCACATTGTATCTGTTTGCATGGACACTCTATTTGACTGTGGATACCTGAGGGCACTCTCCATCAGGCTCTTGTAAAGAATGTTTTTGAATATTCGGTGCATGCCCCTTTAAAAAGAAGATTGCCATACTTGAGTGTTTGAGGGAAGGCAGATGCTGAATTTCATACACACACAAGCACATACTCCCCTCATACTTTGCAAGAGGCTCATGTGTTTTCACTTGCGTATCCATGCCAGAGTACAAAATATAAAGAAAGAACTGGCTCTGAGGATCTTAGCCTTATAGAGAGGTTGTTTTAAAGGGTTGGGCTTCTTATTCTGCCTTTTGGGCTCTTTCTAAGGATCAGTATTCCTGGATAAACACAGGTGTAGTAATTGCCCAATGTTTCCTTCAGTAGACTTGGAAAGCCAACAGTTCGCCTGGCCTTGAAATTTGGGTGATTCGTTGCCTGTATGAGAAGTGTATGAAAGAGGGTTTTATGCAAAGAAGCAAGGGACAGAAAAATTGGAGGCAAATTTGGCAGCCATGTTTAAATTGTTTTGCTAAGTAAAGTCTGGCCTATTTTGACTTACTTCCTGCTCAAGCGTTTGACTATTTCCTTTCACACCTTTTTTTCCAGCCATTTATGTGTCTCCTATTCTCCCTCCCCCTTTTTGTCTTCTGGGAGTAAGGGGTGAGGTCATTTCTGAAGTCTTTGTGTTGTGACTGAAATAATTATATACTTGCCTTGTGACTGAAAATGGTTCTATGAAGGCTGGTTGTCTCTATTTAGCAGACAGAGCACCTGTTTTAGGAACCTGTAACTGGATATTCGATATTCTTACTACCTTTGGGAAATACCAATTGGGTGAGCTACCTAATTCCTTTGGGGACATTAGCTCCCTTCACCAGTCTTTGGAAATTTATTCTGTCAGGGCTTTTTTTGTTTTTGGTAGAAAAAGCAGGAACTCATTTGCATATTAGGCCACACCTCCTGACGCCAAGCCAGCTGGAACTGCATTCCTGCTCAAAAAAAGCCCTTCTGTTAGTGGTGATGGATTTGTTTTATCACTAGTGTACATACACATAAATGCTTAAACAATAAAACCCCATGTTGGGTGTGTGTGTTATGTGCTATCAATTCACTTTCAATTTATGACAACCCTATGAATTAATCATCTACAAGACATCCCGTCATTAACAGCCTTGCTAATGTCTTGCAAACTGAAGGCCGTGGCTTCCCTGAGTCAATCTAACTCATGTTGGGTCTTCCTCTTTTTCTGCTGCTTTCAACTTTTCCCAGCATTATTGTCTTGTATAGTGACTCTTCTGATGATGTAACCAAAGTATGATAGCCTCTGTTAAATCATTTTAGCTTCTTGGGAGAGTTCAGGATTGATTTTGTCTAGAACCCACTTATTTGTCTTTTTGGTGGTCCATGATATCTATAAAACTCTTCTCCATTGCCATATTTCTAACTAATCAACTTTCTTGCTATCAGCTTTTTTCATTGTCCAACTTTGTCAACAATACATATTAATGGGGAATATTATAGTACAAATTATCTTGATCTTGGTCACTCGTGACACATCCTTACATTTTTAAGGGTTTTTTCTAGTTTCTTCATGGCTTGACCTTCTCAGAATCTCCTGATTTCTTGGTTGCAGTCTCCCTTTTGGTCTATGGCTGAGCCAAGGAACAGAAAAACTTTAAGAATTTCAATTTTTTCATTGTAAACCTTAAAGTCGTGTAATTCCTCAGTAGTTATTACTTTTGTCTTGAAGTTCAGCTGTAATCCTGTTTTGGAGCTTTCTGCTTTCACCTTCAACAGTACAGCATAGCATTCCACACACTATAGATGATGTTTATTTTGAACTGTTGATAACATATAACATACGTGTATGGTTGTAGCCCAATCTAGGTTTTAAAATTAGTAGAGGACCGGCTATTGCATGAATAAAGGAATGAAGCCTGCAGGAGGTGACATAACGTACAATTGGAAAGAAGGGGCTCAGGTAGTGGTCCTTGATATGTAAGATGAATTATTGCAACAGGATGCAGTGGTGGCCATTAGAATTGATGGCTTTAACAGGTGATGGGACAAATTCATGGAAGATGGGGTCATCAGTGGCCATTATCCATAATGGCTTCATGTTCTGAATACCAGTTGCTGGTCTCAACAACCAGGGGAGATAGGGATGCTGGCACTACCTTGGCAAATGTTGGGAAATTTTGGTGTCTGGAAAGGGTGGAGTTTGGGGGAGTGTGATGTCACTTCCAGGTGATGCTCTAGGAATTTCCCTTAATCTCTGTGGTAGAGATCATAGAAACATGGATGAATTCCTACAGTTTCACTATGAAGGCCATTTTTTTTTATCTCACTCATTAGTTTCTTGGGGGCATAGGACTGGGGTCAAGGGTGAAAGATTACCCATCTCAGGTGGAAAATGGCATTCTTAGAGGGAGAGTCTCCTGCTGTGCCCTTAAATGTGTGCTTTCCAGAACATCTGGCCACTGTGGAAAACAGGAGACCACTGGTCTGATTCAGCAGAGCTTCAGTTGACTGAGAGAGGTGTAACTCTAATTAGGATTGTATTTATAGGTTCTTATATACAAGCATATCCCTAGTTCCATTTGTGAAGTGTTGGAGGTTATACATGTTTTCCATTAAGTAGAGGTTTTTAAAATACATGGAATTAAGTGAAAAATTGGATTTTTTCCCTTCCTTTGTAGGGTATGTAGTTCCTAATCCTAGGAATGTTCTTAACTGTCTTGTTAAGTCTTCCTTTGCTTGTATAGGCTAATTCACACATGTTATTATTCCTCCCTGCATTTACACAGGTGGGTATATGACTGGGTCAAGAAATGTTCATGTCAGTGGGCTCTACCCAGAAACTGCAGATGGTAGATGTTTTGATTGGTGATGAAAAAAATGGCCACTGAATTGCAAATGTCAATAGAAGTAGGACCACTTTACACATTTTGTTTTTAAGAAAAAGAATAAAAAGGTAAAGGTAGTCCCCTGTGCAAGCACCAGTTGTTTTCAACTCTGGGGTGACGTTGCTTTCACAACGTTTTCATGGCAGACTTTTTGCGGGGTGGTTTGCCATTGCCTTCCCCAGTCATCTACACTTCCCCCCCCAGCAAGCTGGGTACTCATTTTACCGACCTTGGAAGGATGGAAGTCTGCGTCAACCTGGAGCTGGCTACCTGAACCAGCTTCCGCTGGGATTAAACTCAGGTCATGAGCAGAGGGTTCCAACTGCAGTACTGCAGCTTTACCACTCTGTGCCACGGGGCTCTTCAAGAAAAAGAATCGGGACAGTCATATATTCAGTTGAATGCATGGGAAGGTAGAGAGTGGGATTACCAGTACTGTCTACATGTCTAATTAATACATTTTAAAATTTGTTTTATAATGTGCTTCTAGTGTGAGAAGTGTTTTTTGAGACTAGTTTTAAGATAATCAGTGTTTTAAACTGTTTATGCTCTGGCTGGGTTCTTGATGCTAGGTTTTAAATGGCTTGTTAATTTCTAACAATTTTATGCGGTTTTCTTATCATGTCTTATTTTGGAAGCTGACTCAAGCTGGTTTTCTGCAGAAGAAGCACAGACATTTTCTGAACCATGCATTCAGCTAAAGCTTTATTTCATATTATTTACTTTATTTATGCCTGGCTTTTCTTCCCAGCGGGGGGCCTAAGTAGTTTATATCGTTCTTGTCTCCTCTGTTTTATGCTCACAACTACACTGTGAGGTTGGTTAGACTGAGCGTGTGTGATCCTCCCAAGGTTACTCAGCAAGCTTTCATAGTAGAATAGGGATTTGAATTTGGATCTCCCAGATCCTTGTCCAATATTCTAACTACTACACCAACTGGCTCTCTATGTGTGCAAAGTGTACATGTGCAATCTCATTAGGAGCCTTGCTAATGGCAAGGTCCCCAGTTGCATGCATACTTTATGAACTTGTGCATAGGTAGATGTCAACAGAGTTGGAACAGACCTTCCATTGAAGGCATGGAGGGCAGAGAGTAGAGTCAATGGGCATAGTTGAGCTGGACAGCATCACAAGAATGCTTGGGAATGCCATGAGGTTACCCTTACACTGAGTGGTTTGTTGCCATGTATGAAATGCCTTGTAATGTGCTGTATCTAGAACATAGATACAGTATGATTGGATTAAGGCCAAAGAGTTAAATGTAAAAGCAAATTGGTACTGTAAATTCCCATTCAGTAATTCAAATACGAAGTGTACATTGGTTAGGATGAACGTTCTAACCAGGAGCAACTGCCAGCGCATTGAAACAAAATCATAGCAATAAAAATTGCATAATACAAATAGACTCTTAGTGTTTTAAACTTGAGAGAAGTTCATCTTATTGAGGTGTATCCTATGACATGGGGTAAATGTTTTGCATTTGCTATGAAAACTTAGAACTGGCTCCCCTGGAATTCCAGAGCACTGTGGGGAGGGGGACTCTTTATCTTACACATTTTGACCTGACCTGATGGAAAGAAGAGACTGCAGGGGCCCTTGATTTCAGACCTGAGCTTGACTTGCACAGCAAGAATGAGCTTCTTAGAGATTAACTCCCCAACCCCCCCCCCCCCAATTTTAACTCTTGATGATAAATTTTAATGCCAAAAAAAAAAAAAATATCTTGGATATCCATTTGCTAAACGGTGCAGTTTTCTAATAGCCTGTAACTGGGAATGTGGAGTCGAACCCCCCAAACTTTTGCAAGAAAAAATAAGACAAACGTCTTGGATGTTAAATCCTATGGAATGCAATGAAACGAACTTCCAAGCGAATATTGCGAAGGTCAGGCTGAAACACGCTTTTCCGTCATGTCATTTTTAAACGGGAGCACAGAGTAATAAAAATATTTACTCAGAAGTAAATCTTGCAGAGTTCAATGGGGTACACCCTCAAGTAATCATGCATAGGACAGCCGCCTTTAATCCTTCCTTGCACCGTTTTGTATATGTTAGTGCAGAAATGAATTTGCTTTCTTAGACTAACACATAATAGTAGACAACCAGATTTGGTTAATCTGAATACTATTAAAAATAACCTGACCGTAGATCTCTTATATGAAGGGAACCTCTTCAATGTGATGCTGATGCATTTTTGCAAACACACAATGCACTGATGTGTTTTTGCAGACACACAATTTCTTTGATCCCTCCAATAATAAAAAAATAATAATAAAAAATTAAAAGTTCAGATTACAAAAATTAGGGCTGCGATTGTGGCATTCGAATTCTTGCCACTTAATTGCTTGTATTGATCATAAACAAATTCATTGAAAGGGGGTAGGCGGGTGGGTGGCTAGGGGAGGGTTTGATTATACAAAGAATTCCCTGTATAATCCAGAGGCAAAATTCCTCCACTTGATGGGACTCTCTCTTTGACAGTTCTCCTAAGGTAGGTTATTTTGGAGAAAACATATGTTTCCATTTTCTCTCCCTCTGCTTCCCCTTTAGTCCCCAGGCTCCACAAGGGTCACAGCAACATTAAGGCTTTTGTCAGTGTGATTAATAGCTCTTTAGATCATCTTTAATTCACTCACTAATGACTGAGGGTGTTTCTGCTCTCCAAGTAATCGGGTGATGTATGAGCCGATAGTACACCTTGTGGCAGAGGTGAAAATCATTCAGGCAATGCAAATATTGTCACCGGGACAAATGTTTTCCCTGTTAATAAAAATTAATGAATTTTACCCAGAAGCTAGTTACAAGAGCTATGGCCAAAGGAGATCCAAGCTCAAGGTGGGAAAGAGGGAGGGAGGGGGGGAAAACCAACGATCTGATCTTCATTGCATAGAGCCATTTATTTTGTCTTTCAGGATATGTAAGGATTCGTATTATTAGTATTTCTGCATCTGCATAATAGATGAGACAATGGCAGGTTAATTAAATTATACAAATAAAAAACACTGTGACCGAATCTGTCTTTCAGTGGCTTAGGTCTGCTTGCTTGTTTCGTTCATGTCAACATCATCATTTTGTTTTGGGATATGAGAAAGAACCATAGTCCTCTCCCTCCTGTCACAATGGTTCTGGGCATTTGTACATTGAGCAAAATTGAGGAATGTTGGTGGTCTAGGTGTTCTAATGACAAAACAGTGCAATGAAATTTAAATTGGAAAAAGATACCACCAGTGATTCACAAAAAGATAAGGAAACAGGAAAAAGTAATAAGGGGGGAAATGAAAAGTTCCAAGGGGATAAAACAAGCTTACAAAGTTTCATTGTATTTAGTGAAGACATGGGAATATACAGGATTAGATCAAAGGTCCTTTTGGTCCCTCATCCTAACAGGGGCTAGCCAGGTACCCAGATCTCAAAGGGTCATGATGGCAATATTCGTTATCTGTCACTTGCCCCCAGAATCTGTAAGTCAGAGGTATACTGCCTCTGTACATGGAAGTTCTATTTAGCTATCTAGCCATTGATAAACATCTATGATATGAGCACCTTTTGAAGCCATCTATACCAGTAGGCACTGCCAGATCTTGTGTTAGAGGATGTTAGAAGTGAGTGTGCCATAGGGGCCGGAATGTCAAACTAGTATTTGGAAGACTGCAGATCCCCACTCTGCTATGAAACTTGTTGGGTGACCTTGGGCCAGTTGCATACTCTCCGCCTAACCTACCTCACAGGGCTGTTGTGTGGATAAATAGGGGAAGGGAGAACCATGTTTGCTGATCTGAACTCCCTGGAAGAATGGAAGGATAAAGGTGTACTAGATAAAACCTTTTTCCAAATTAAAAGAGCCCCAGCTACTTAACTTTGTCCCATCTTCTGCAAAGACACATTCTTTCTTTAAAGTCTTCTGCTTTTAAATAGTGACTTTGCTTCGTGAGGGGGTCTATTTGCAATAATTTTATTTGTCAAAATGTTATACTAATTGAGCTCAACCCACATGGTCTCCACCCACCCAGGACTTTGCTTGAGCTCCCACGTGCCTGCTTTTCCCTGGGAGCTGGCCATGTCACTCCCTTCCATCTTGTGGTCGCCCAGTAAGTTTGGAAAGTTACGTGTTGTTTACTGCTTCGATATCCTCCAAGGCAAAGTCTGCTGTTCTTTTGGTTCATTTTGATAGTCCCCCAATTCTTTCTTCTGATGACAAAAGCCGTTGTCTCAGCGGAATGCCTATTTCTGAAATGATTCCCAGATCCAAGCCTATCATTTACATCTAGGAAAAAAGAAAACAGCAAACTTTTAAGAAATAATTTTTACCTCTCTCTGCTGTGCTTATCTACAAACGAACATATTACTGGAGGTGGGGAAGGCTCCACTTGTTACTGTTATTTCTGGTAGACACCCAAGGAGAGTAGCTAATTTGTTCCTCATTAATGCCAAGGACAATTTTTTTGTAAGGGTCCTGAATTATGTATTTATTTCCATCATGCCTCAGTAAGTAGCTTCTTCCTATAGTTTGCCTATACGATTCCCAGAACCTTCATTGTATGTTTCATGTGATAGTACAGGATGAATTAATATTCTTCTTTTTTAAAAAAGAGGAAAGCTGATAATTATATACATTTCTCCCCTTCCCCTTGAATACAGGCTGGATGTTCATCTCCACTGAGGCTGTCCTTTTGTGTTGGGTCCGTAGCAGGGCTTTTTTTCTGGAAAAAAGATGTGCTGGAACTCTCAAAGGGGGAATGAAGGGGAAGCACATAGGTGGCCCTCATGAACTTTATTTTTATTTTTTTTTTGAGAATTTTGCTTCCATAAAGAGGTTCCAGAACTCCGTTCCCTCATGTTTCCCCAGGGGAAAAAGCCCTGGTCTATAATACTTCTTCATGATTAATTCACAGAGAAACTGACAACTAAAACCTTGACTCCAGATTCTGCTGGGAATGTAAAGGCATCTGCAAACTGGATGTCAATGCCAGCCTTCAAATCACAAAAATGGTCTTTTTGCTTTAGGATGATCTGTGATGGCTTTGGGTTGCTTCATATTGTCCAACTGTCTCTGCAGGCTATAAATATAGTTAGCTAATCTGAAAATCCAAAGTGGTATGTTTGAGTTCCTTGCCTGACCTGAGAATGCCAGAAAGTGCATCTGATCAACATATGACACTAACATACCAGATCATTCATTTCTCCACCTGTGCTGTCTGTTCGTCTTGTAATTTAGGTGAACGGGATCAAAATCAGAAGCACCCTTCACTCCGTCTACCTTCACGTCTCAGAACAGCTACTGTTGTCATCTGTGGGTGGGCTGAGTCAGGGTCGAAACAGATGAAGTGATGGGAGATCTGTGATGGGATCTTCCTAGCATCTTTGTGTAGTAAATTTTCAAGTATGCACTGCTGTAAATCAGATCACCAAACCCTTCTTGGTGACTATCCTTACAGTTGTTCCTCTGTGGTCCTGGCAGCTCGTGATGTAAATCAGACCACGGCAGGGGAAAGGGAGTAGAATCCTTCCACCTCTGAACTGTTTTGCCTGGGGTGGGATTCTAGCAGGAGCTCCTTTGCATATTGGGCCACACACCCCTGATGTAGCCAGTCCTCCAAGAGCTTACAAGGCTCTTTTTTTTGTAAACTCTTGGAGGATTGGCTACATCAGCAGGGTGTGGCCTAATATGCAAAGGAGCTCCTGCTAGAATTCTACCCCTGGTTTTGCCTATTAACCTCCCCCCCATATAATCCTTTGAAGGAAAAAAAAACAGGTGCACATTTCCCCCTCTCCATTTATGGGCTCATAGCAAGGGTAGTTTCAGTAGGTGAAAGCAGGGATGCTGCAAGGACTAAACCGCCTTACAGTGTAACCTCAGTCTGAACTGGACCAGTGCATCTGAATTTCACTTTTAAAAATGTTGGGAGATACATGTCTTCTTTTCCTATCATTTGACCCTCAGGATAGCTGAATGTAATCTTACTCTCTCTCTTGGTCTGGGTTCACTGCCAATACTTTAGCAGAGAGAAGCAAGAGGTGGAATCCGTACTGCATGGGGCTGCCAGAGGTCATGCAATGGGGGCAAGAAACAGACATGATGATTACATTTTTTTTTATAGCCATTCTTATGGTAGACATTTTAGGAATCACTGGTCTACTCTTGCTGCCGGCATTCTCCAAGGTCTTGGACTGAGGTCTTTCCAGGCTGTGCTACCTGATATCCTTTTAATTGGAGATGCCAGTTTCAATAACTGGGACATTCTACATGCCAAGCGTGCGCTCCACCATTGAGTGATGGCCCCTCCTTAACGAGGCCATGCATTGTAGTATTTGGAGCCATTCAAATCCCTGAAGGCATGCCGAATGCAAAAAAAAGAAAAAGAAAAAGAAGACAATTCAGACTGTCATATTTTATGATGGAAAAGTAGACCAAAGGATTTAAAAGTCTGACATCCTGGCTAGGGACCGTGCAATTTTTGCATTGAATGTGTTTAAAGATTTCATTTACCTTGTTTGGGCTGTGATGAGCCCATTGCTGGGTCTGTTTGGTTTGGTACTGAATTTCACAGATTTGCCATGGCTATTTTCAAAACTGTGCAAGCACCAAAACACTCCTGATTCATACAGATTGGCAGATAGTAACATCGCTAAGGACTATTTAGATGTTAAATGAATGTTAAATGTCGTTTATTTTAAAAAAGGCTATTGTGTTTATTTAGAATGGATTTATAAGGGAATAGTGTGTACTGTTCTCGTCACCACACCTAAAAAAAGATATTATGCTACCCAAGCAAGCCTGATCTCATCAGATCTTAGGACCTAAGCAGAGCTGACCCTGGTAAGTACTTGGAGGGGAAAACCTCCAAAGGAATACCAGAGCTGGGACACAGAGGCAGGCCTATCAAGCCATCTCTCTGAAAAATGTCCAGGCCCCAGTTGGGATCACCATGCGACCACACACACAAACACATTACTATTTTTTTTTAAAAAAGAATATTTAACAGCATTGGAAAAGGTGCGGAAAAAGGGCAACTAAAATGATTAAGGGAATGGAACACTTTCCCTGTGAAGAAAGGCTAAAGAGTTTAGGGCTCTTTAGCTTGGAGAAAAGATGACTGAGGGGTGACATGACAAAGGTTTACAAAATTATGCATGGGATAGAGAAGGCAGAGAAATAAGTACCGGTACATTTCTCATATTCTCCCCATAGAAGAACTTATGGGCATTCAATGAAATTGATGAGCAGTGGGTTTAGGACAGATAAAAGGAAGTACTCCTTCACCCAGAGTAATTTAACCCATGGAATTCATTGCCACAGGAAGTGGTGGCAGCTACAAGCATAGACAACGTCAAGAGCAAATTGGATAAACATATGGAGCAGAGTCCATTCAGTAGCTATTAACTACAAGGTATAGATGTAACATTGTGTCTGGGGCAGTGATGCTCTATATTCTTGGTGCTTGGGGGGCCATTGTGGGAGGGCTTCTGGAGTTCTGACCCAGTTGATGGACCTCCTGATGACACCTGGGTTTTGGCTGCTGTGTAACACGGACTGGATGGGCCATTGGTCTGATCCTACATGGTTTCTCTTATGTTCTTATGATAGATGTGATTTTTGACTTGGCATGTAGAAGGTCCTAGGTTTAGTCTCTGGCATTTGACTGAGGGGAACCTCCACGAAACCTCTGAATCCCAGAGCCAGTCCAGGAGGCAACATCAAGGGAAGGCCTCAGCCTCTATGCCCGTTGTTGGCCCTCCAGAAGAACTGGTTGGGCACTGTGTGAGATAGGATGCTGGACTAGATGGGCCATTGGTCTGACCCAGCAGGACTCATGTTCTTATAGTGAAACAGCCACAAATGGGCCAATGAGCAGTCATCAGTTCCCTGTTTGCAAATGATGAATACAATGTGAGTTGACCCAGCTCATAATTCTACTAAGTGGACCCATCCCATTTGGTCATTACCTAGCAAAAAATGAGGACAACAATAATTCAGGGAAGTGCTGTGGCTCAGAGGGGAGAGCAACTTACTGGCATTTAGAAGGTCCTAGGTCCAGTCCCTGGCATTTCTGGTTAATAGGATCAGGTGATGTGACTAGGGGATGTGAAAGACCTCCACTTGAGACCTTGGAGAGCTGCTGCCAGTCTGAGTAGGCAATACTGACCTTGATGGTCTGATTCAGTATAAAGCAACTTCATTTATATCCACATGTGTTTCATTCAGTAAGGACAGATCCTGTCCAGCATTCCTTTGGAGGAATGGAGTCATGGAAATGGAGCTGTTCCATCACTTTGGGAGTGTAAGAAGGGGCCCTTGACATTAAGCCTAAAGAGCCACTGAGTTACAATGTTGTCCTTCCTTTGAACCTTCTGCAATAAAAGTCAGAAATGAAAGCAACTGTAAAATTAAACTATTGTTTTACTCTGAACCACTTCCAGTAAAGGGCCCTGTTATCTAATGATTGGAGCTAGATGGCTGGTATAAATCGTGTTGCTTGTTCTGTGCTCTTGCGGCTGAAAAAAAAGCAAAGGGAAAAGAAAATCAATTGGAAGTCGCAAGTAACAAATGACCAGTCTTAGGCAAGCACAGAAGATGGGGGCAAGGAGTAGAGTTGTTAATTCACATTGTAGTGTTAGGAAAATACAAGAATGAGGTTGTATTCTGTGGCATTATACTCTGCTGAGGTTGTATTCTGTGGCATTATACCCTGCTGAGATTCCGCTCCTCCCACAATTGCTCTTTCCTTAGGCTCCATCCCCAAATCTCCAGGAATTTCCCAATCTGGAGTTGGCAGCTCTATTAATTCTCCTACCTAGCTGCACCCCTATAAGTCATTATGTGCTCTTCTAGAGTTCACCTGCTACTTAAGAGCAATTTTTCTTTTTGGTTGAGGAGAGAGAAAGAAGGGGGCGCTGGGAGAGAGGTCTTCCAATTAGGATCCAACCGCTGTGTGTACCAAGTGTCCGTTAGGCCTGTTTTCAGGATAACTCATTTAGTTATTTACTTAAAGAATTTTACATGCATTTATAACTATTTTGAATCAGTTGTGCTTTATTCTGAGTGAAGATTGAAAGATAGGAAGGGAATCAAAGCTTGCCAGAAAAGGCTCAAGAAATTCCAGAGTTCAATGGGAGAGCTGAAATACAGCCTTGAAATATTTTATTGGAGAAATAACCAGAAAACAGATGCAAATTTCTTTTTATGTGTGTGCGGTGCAGGTCAGATCCAAATATCTTTTTGTTGTGGATTTATAAAAAGAAAACCTGTTCTTGTGCTTCGGAAATGAGGAGAACTCTGAAGAACGTTCTATGAATTCTTCAGTCCTTAGCACCTTTAAACCATCATTGCCTACACACCTAGTCAAAACAGACTATCGTATCTTCCCAGCTGCGATCAGGTCTTCCAAGTGCCTTGAAAAGTTAAATCACAGATATTCGGGGCTCTGAATGGGACCCAGCCACATGGGGGAGGGGGGATTAACTCTTCTATCCTGGTATAGTTTTGATTACTGAAATCTCTCTTCTTGATTGCTATTAGGTTTGGGAGAAACCAAGATAGGTGCCTTTCTGTCATCCTTCCAGGGCTAATGACTTTGAGGTGGTAGTGGAAGTTTTGTTAAGTGAAATTGTGCAAGGGTGAAAGTATTAAATATTTTCCTACCAATCTCTAGGCCACTGTGCACCTTTAATTTTGCGCTTTTTTTGAAGGATGTTTTTTTTCTCTCTCTCCACGTGACCCAAGTGCAGTTGGAACTAGGGTTGCCAGCTCCAGATGGATGGTGGAGTTGGGGAAGGTTGCGGCTTGGGGAGGGGAGGGACTTCAGTGGGTTATAATAACACAGAGTCCTCCTTTTGAAGCAGCCATTTTCTCAAGGGGAACTGTTCTCTGTCGTCTGATGAGTTGTAATCCCAGGAAATCCTCAGTCACCCCCCCCCCCCCGGAGGCTGGCAAACCTAGTTGTGGCCCTGCATGTCTGATGGATATTTGGAGATCCATGATTCCTACCGCGTGAAATTTCATCCGCCCACTTGTATTTAGTTAGGTCTGCCAAGCCCCTACTCCAGGTGGGAGTTCCCCCGCCCGGGAGGTTCCCAACCCGCCGGCCCACATTGCGCCAGCGGGGGAAACCTCCCCGTATGTCACTGGTGCGATGACGTCACCGCAAAGTGACATCATCAAAATGGCAGTGCACACGTGGAGCCACTTTAGGTGTTTCCCAGAAAACTCTATGGTTTTCTCAGACGCTCTAACCATTTGGGAGGGAAAACTCTATGGTACAATAGGTGCTAGAGGGTTTTTTTTATTTAAAAAAAATGGTTCTGTATTTAGTATTTTATTTTCCTGATTAGATTCTATGTTGGGGAAAAATCATCTCTCTGTGTGTTGTGTGTGTGCACATTAATTTGTGAGAGGTTTGTCCACTTTTTTCCTGGTTTAGTTTTCTTCAGTCTTTTTGCTGTCTGATTTGGTTTTTGGATTGGATTTTTGGGGAGTGGCTTTTGGAGTTTGCTCTGTTCTGTGGGAAGCTTATTCCTTTTTTTGTTTGTGCTGATTTGCTGTTTGCTAGTGGAGTTATGGGGTGCTCCTGTGAGGAAAACTGGAGGCTGTTATGCTAGATAAGATTAAAAGTTGTAAGCATGGCACATCCCCTCCCTCCATAAGAAACAGTGGAGATCAGGACTTTTTTTTTGAGCAGGAACATACAGGAATGCAGTTCCGGCTGGTTTGGCCAGGGCTTTGGCTCAAAAAAAGGTCTCCAGCAGAGGGGAAGGCACTAGGTAGCTCCCAGACCATGTGCTCCCAGCTCCCAGCACTAGAGTTCCCAGACCATGTGCGTCATCCTCTCTGCTGCCTCCAGCCTCCAATGGGCTTGCAAAGAAAGCGAGAGAGGTGGACCCCCCATGAGTGCCCCCTCCCAGGAGAAGCTGGGCCTGCTGCTGCCTGCTCCACCACATGTGGCTCTCTCTCTCTCTCTCCAGCCATGTTTTTTTTGGGGGGGGGAACAAGATCTCTCATTGGGCTGTATGAGAACACACATCCATGAAATGCAACTGATGGCACTGTACTGTTCTCTGTCAGTATGCAGAAAGTAACCTACTAAAAGGGTGATGTCACTTCCGGTGGCACCAGGGGGTGTGGCCTAATATGCACATGAGTATCTGCTGGGCTTTTGTGGGAGCTGTAAAGTCAGACCTGTTTGTCCAGTCAACTTCATACTTGGTGGATCTTTAGGGGAGAGGGGGGACTTGGCTCACTGAAAATTTAGTTCTATTTGCTCTGCAGCAGACCCTCAGAAAGATCTCCTGTTTCACCCATTTTTTGATAATGCCAGAAAATTCCCTAATGCTTTTTGTTCTGTAAATACACAGAGCAACACAAAAAGGCATTTGGGGGGTATTTTTTCAGCACAGGAGTTTTGGTATATGCATCCCTGATCTCAGATTGGGAAAACTGTTCAGGGAAAAATGTTGACCTGTCTTGCTTTGCAGTCTTGGTCAGAACTGGGCTTCCCTGTACCTGAAAACAGAATTTTGAAATGCCAGGAGCTCTGCTCACAGAACTCCAAACCTTTTTCTGGTTTGGCCCTTAAACGAATCCAAGCCCACAAATCTTCTCACCCTTCTTAGCCCTCTTCTTTATACAAGGGAGTGATTATACTTTGTGGATGAGGGTAAAAATGGAGTTGAGTGTTTATTTTTTAAAAAAAAATCTGCCTCAAGGTCCAGTGCTGAATATTCTGTGTTATAGAGGGCTGCCATTTTGTTTAGAAGAAAGCAAGAAAAGTGGGGAGAGGGGTTTATTTGCACATCTTATTTCTTTAAAATGTTATGTAAATTGCCTGTTTATTAGCATTGGGGCTGAGCAAAACAGCCATCTATCAGTCGATCAATCAAACAAAACCTCACCAGGAGGCATGAAGTACAGAAAGCACATTGAAGACTCCCCCTGCCCCCAAGAAGGATGGAAAACCGCTGGAATTGGTTAAAAATCAAATGACTCAGAGTGTAATAGCTCGTGTTCGAGGCAAAGGGGCCCACCAGAAAGTGCTTCTATAGAGTCCATTGGATAGTTGCTGGTATAAGGGGGCTTGACTGAGTCATGGTTCATTTGCAGTGTCTGTTTCCTCTCTCAGGGAATGGTTTCTAACAGATTCAAGGAGACTCCAACCTTGTAGCCTGGAATAAAGGCAGCTCTGTGAGTTAAAGATTTGTTCTATTTAAACAGAAAAGTTGCCAGCCGTGTTCCACATATTGTGCCCCTGTTGAAGAACAACTGCCCTCTTTCAAGCTGAGGAAGAGATGGAGTCCTGTACAATAGGTACTGGCAGTGTATAAACCGAAAAGGTCACGATGTGTGATTTTAGTAGAACTGGCTGTTGGCCTGCAAGACAAATCATGGCAGTGCCCTGTTAGAAAGCATGGCTAGAATCCAAAGAAAGGACATGCACGCTTGGGAGAGAAAGCTTCGGCTTTCTATTTTTGCCATGGCGGTTCCCACACTCAAAAAAGACAAGCTGTTTGGCATTGCTGATGTTGTTGCAATCAACTGAGACTTAATCTGTATGGTTAGGAAGGAGCCATGGCGGCTGTTCTTTGTTACCAACCTCTAGGTGAGGCCTGGAGTTTTCCCAGAACTACAACTG
Source organism: Heteronotia binoei (assembly GCF_032191835.1). NCBI lineage: Eukaryota > Metazoa > Chordata > Lepidosauria > Squamata > Gekkonidae > Heteronotia > Heteronotia binoei. The sequence continues at coordinate 121,748,109 of NC_083228.1, read as the reverse complement.
ATCTTCATACTGCAGAGTAGGATTGCCAACTCCCACCCCAGCTACCAGTGGGTGAGTGGGTAGGGTTGCCAGCTCCTGGTTGGGGAACTCCTGGAGATTTGGGAGTGGAGCCTGGAGAGGAGAGGGACCTCACTGGGATACAATGCCATAGAGTCCACCCTCTGAGGCATCAATTTTCTCCAGGGGAACTGAACTCCATAGCCTGGAGTTCCAGGGGATCCCCAGATCTCAGCTGTAGGTTGGCATCCATATTACAGAGATCAATTCCTCTGGAGAAAATGGCAGGTTTGAAGGGTGGACTCTAAGGTTTCACATGCTGCTGAGCTCATTCTCTTTGCCAAACTCTGTCCTCCCTGTGCAGAGTCTCCAGGTCTCCGGGAGTATCCCAAGATGGAGTTGTCAACTCTGCCTTTGTTCCTACAACCTGCAGAGAATTCTGCAGCCAGAAGAAGAAGGAGAAGGAGGAGGTGATGATGATGATGATATTGGATTTATACCCCACCCTTCACTCTGAATCTCAGAGTCTCAGAGCGGCTCACCATCTCCTTTATCTTCCTCCCCCACAACAAACACTCTGTGGGTGGGGCTGAGAGAGCTCTCACAGCTCTGTGAGAGCTATGGCTGACCCAAGGCCGTTCCAGCAGCTGCAAGCGGAGGAGTGGGGAATCAAACCCAGTTCTCCCAGATAAGGGTCTATGCATTTAAGCACTACACCAAACTGGCTCTCAGTCTGTGAATACACAAACTGTCCCTGGTCAACTACCAGGTTTCCGCCAGCTTCAGACCATGATATTCCTAATTCAGTTCCTGAGAGTTGGTTTTCTTCCATGCTCCCTGTTCAGATTTCAGCCCAATTATTAGGATTTTAAAGGGAAGGGAGACAGAGGACAAGAGAACGCGTTCTCATGAATGGAGAAAATAGCAAGGAAGAAGCCAGAACAAAATGTAGCTTTGACTAAGAAAACATAGCGGTGTATCTAGGATCTTGGTTGGATGCCCTGGATGGCTTGACGAAGAGCAAAATGATTGCAGGCTGGTTTCCCAAGAACAGGATTGGACCTAAAACTGCATCATATGGGATCAAGCCATCACCCAGTATGGTCTCTGGCAGGGCCAAAGGAATAGATCTGTCCTCAGCACTGACAGTTTGCTATAATTGCTTCCTAAAAGGAAGCTGTCCTGGCTATGATTTCTGCTGCAGTAGCCAATGAGGAAGTAACATTAGACTGGTTTCTCACACACAGGAATTTCCAAAGAAGCTGGTTCCCCTGATATTTGGTATTTGAACCAGCTTCTCAAAGGCACTCTTCTACATTTGAGAATTATACCAACCCTGCTTCTTCCTCTGGGATGTATATTATTCAAATTAGGCCTATTTACATTTTCCTTATTTTGCCTTTGAGCCAAGCGGGACACTGAAAACCCACCCATCTCTCAATGGCTGGAAATGTTATTAAACCAAGCTCTGATTTAATGGATTTCACCAGGCTTGCCTGCACAGTTTAAACTTTACTTTTCCAGCCATGACAATGAGAAAATGATTGTTTTTAAGAATAAGAAAATATGAATTTGCTTACAATTATATGTGTTTTCTAATGCTTGTGTGGAACAGTGAAATACACCCATTTCTACATATGGTAGTTCACACGTTATTTCAGCAGGAACTCATTTACATATTAGGCCACACCCCCTGACGTCACCATTGTGTTCCACACAAGGTTTTCTATAGAAAAAGTCCAGCAAGAACTCATTTGCATATTAGAACACACTCCTGATGCCGAGCCAACTGGAATTGTGTTCCTGCGCATTCCTTCTCAAAAAAGCCCCTGCGTTATTTAGGATAGAACATCAGTTCACAGCACCTCACTAAAACCACGATAGAGCCAGTTAAGTATTTTTCTCAATGGGGCCAGTTTCAAGGAACTGCAATGACAGATACCTGCTGGGGCCCAGGAAGACCCGCCACTGATCCCTGATGCACCACTATGCAATAGCAGACATTGCCGCCATAAACGGTTAGTCAACAATTAGCGGGACTACGGAGGTACAATAACTGGGAAAAGCAAAAAAAATACTCTCTCCGTTCACAAAACTATTTCTCCGTGTCATATATATGGTCTTCAACAATTCATAACAGTGTTGCAGTACAAAAATATAGTCAGAAAACCATCGAGTGCACAACATAGCTACTGTCCATCAACCATAATTCTTTCCAAATCCAGTCCGATGATAAAAAGAACCGGTCCAATTTCGTTTCGGATATGAACCAGAAAAAGCCAGGAATTGTTGTGGTGCTTCAAGTCTACTGAACCTATGAATATGGAAGACGGTCCCTAGAAGAAGGATAGTTCATATCCAAAATGAAATTGGACCGTTTCTTTTCATCGTCAGAATGGATTTGGAAAGAATTATGATTGATGGACAGTAGCTATGTTGTGCACTGAATGGTTTTCTGACTGCATTTTTTTGTACTGTAACACTGTTATGAATTGTTGAAGACCATATATATTACACTGGGAAATAGTTCTGTAAATGGAAAGAGTATTTTGTTTTTACCGTAAACGGTTGGAGCAGAGCTTCCTTGATGTGTGCATGTTCCATTTGCAGTGGTTCCTCCTCCTGGCTCCTCCTCCCTTTGCTCCTCAGCCAGATATCAGAGGATTGAAGAGGAGGAGAGAAGCAGCAGCAACAACTTCTCATTATTTGGGCCTGATTGGATGTGGCATGTGGGACCCTTTGCCACCTTTCTGACAGAGAGGAGAAGTTGGGAGAAATGAATATTGGTTCTAGTTCCCGTTGCCACATGGGGTGTGGCTGTGGCTCAGTGGCAGAGCATCTGCTTTGCATGCTGAAGGTCCCAGGTTCAATCCCTGGCATCTGCAGTTAAATGATCAGGTAGTAGGTGATGTGAAAAACCCACATCTGAGACCTTGGCGAGCCACTGCCAGTCAGAGCAAACAGTACAGACCTTGACAGACCGCAGGTCTGACTCAAGATAAGACAGCTTCATGTGTTTCCTGACCTCTGACAGACAGGAAACAGGAGGGGAGTGGTGGTGGCCAATGTTTCCTCTAAGCTGCAGTGTCTTGTGAGCAAATATTCTACTTTGTGAGCTATTGGGATTACAGTTGTGAGCTACTGCATGAATTAGTGTGCTCTGCGGTCATCCTTCCTGAGCTAAGATAAAAATGTGTGAGCTGGAGGCTAAAAATCTGTGAGCTAGCTTATGCTAACTCAGCTTAGAGCAGGGGGTGGCTAAGCTTGCTTAATGTAAGAGCCACATAAAATGTCTGAGAGCCGCAGGACATGAATGTCAGATGTTCGAGAGCCAGAAGACAAGAAGGAAGGAAGGCAAATAGAGGGAGGAGGGAGGTGGAGGTGGAAATAAAGCAACTTTAAATGCGTTCTCCCAACTACTGGCTGGCTTGGCTTGGAGAAGTGATTTAAAGAGACAAATGCCTTCTCCAAGCCAGCTGATGGGGCAGTGGGGGCTGCAAGAGCCACACAGTATGTGTGAAAGAGCCACATGGGCTCTCGAGCCACAAACTCCCGAGCCGCAGTTTGGCCACCCCTGGCTTAGAAAAAACACTGATGGTGGCTCTATTGGCTCTGGCTCCTTTACCATTTTGTTGAGCAAAGGAGTAGCTCCAGCAGCTAAGAGCAGCTTCTCACTCGTCCCCTTGGACCACCACTGCCTGGCTCAATTAACCAATGCCTGTGGCGGTGGAGGAGGAGAGAATGGAGTACCTCCACTTGATCACATCTTATGAAAGGCCTGCTTAATTTGGGTCCAGCTCCATTTCTAAGCAAAATTACAACTGACAGGAGGGCGTCATTCTGTCTCTTCTGCATCTTTAGCCTGGGCAGTCAATACATGCTTGTTAGTGGGATTGTGAAAAGTGAAATATTTTGGAGAAGTTTTTCAGAAGGGGGGGAAATAAATCTGAGGCACACCTCTTTGAGGCATCCTGAAATGCTGGGATCGGGCCAGGAAAAAAGAAGCTGAAGACTTAGTTCCATAATGCAGTGTGTCAGATAATCACAAAATCTCTCCTGATTCTTGTTCTCTGTGTTCTGCACTTGGAAAAGGGAATCTGAAAGCATTCAGAGGCATGTCATATATCAGCAAACTCTTCATTTTCCTATTATTTAGGAAGTCTTCTTTCTTTCTTCTTCTTCTTCTTTTTAGGCATTTGATTTTATGGATTTTTACCCTTTTGTGTATTTATTCAGGAGGAACAGCTTTTCATGATTTCCCTTTGGAGTGCATATTCTTGAGAGGCGAAAAAAGAAAAGAAAAAGAAAACACAACCAAACAAATTCTGATCATTTGAGGATTCACAGACTGGTCTTTGGATCTTTGAGCTTTGCGGAGGCAATAGAAATCAGGCAGTGTCTTTCTTTTCTGATTTTTTGCAGATGTGTCTGTAGATCACAGCCGTGGGTTGAGCTTTTAGACTGTCAGTTGCACTAAGGGTGTAATTGATATGGCTGTCGAGGAATAAAGCTCTGCTTAAATGTTGACCTAGCCTCTTCTGAGTCCATTTGAGTGGCCTTTGGCAATTACCGACTTGCTGCTTTGCCACCACACTTAGTACGGCCGATGGACACTGCATCAGAATTGGGAGTGCATTTGGCAACTTTGTTGCCAGTGTTGGTTGGTTGGGGAGGGACGGTGGCTCAGTGGTAGAGCATCTGCTTGGTAAGCAGAACGTCCCAGGTTCAATCCCTGGCATCTCCAAAAAGGGTCCAGGCAAGTAGGTGTGAAAATCCTCAGCTTGAGACCCTGGAGAGCCGCTGCCAGTCTGAGAAGACAATACTGACTTTGATGGCCCAAGGGTCTGATTCAGCATAAGGCAGCTTCATATGTTCATGTGTCAGTCCTTGCTCCTCTGCCTTTAACAACAGGCTGATTTATGAATTCCATCACCGTGTGGTTCAGGGCTTTTTTTGTAGCTGGAACTCCTTTGCATATTAGGCCACACACCCCTGATGTAGCCAATCCTCCTGGAGCTTACAGGAGGCCCGGTACTAAGAGCCCTGTAAACTCTTGAATGATTGGCTATATCAAGGGTGTGTGGCCTAACATGTAAAGGAGTCCCTGCTACAAAACAAACAAACAAACAAAAAATGCCCTCGTGCTGTGAAAGGGTTTCTGCAGACCACATTCTGTGATTTCTGCAGACCACTTTCCTATCAGTGATGTAGGAACAACCAGCCTGCCCTGAGATCAAACCCTAGTGGAACTATAATCTCAGGATTATTGGATTCCCTCTCTTTTTATACTATTTGTATTTACCACTCTTGAGGACGCTCAATGGGATTGGGGCTCTGGAACTGGCAGAGAGGGGGCTGAACCCTTTCCTCCATACCCTTTCTCTTTTTTCAGTTGTTGCCTGCTAGTGTTTAATGGTTGGTGTCCAGGGTGGTTCAGTAGTTTGTTGGTATAGTTGCCTGAAATTCTCCTGGAATTACAAGTGATTCCCAGGTTCCAACGATCAGTTCCCCTGAAAAAAATGACAGTGTTGGAAGGAAGTCGCTATGATTTCAGATCCCTGCTGAGTTTCCTGCCCTCCCCAGACTTCACCCTTCCCAGTCGCCATCCCCAAATCTTCAAGAATTTCCCAACCCAGACTTGGCAACCCTATAATTGTAGGACATTATGTTGGGTGCTTGGAGGATGGTTCCCTCCTGATTTATTGTGTATAAGGTTTTTAATCTCTATGGACTGTTTTGGGTTTTATTATATTAACTGGTCTCGGTTTAGGTCTCGTTTCTGCAGAACAGGAGTGTATAAAGCAGGACTGGCCAAACCGCAGCTTGGGAGCCTCTTTCACACATATTGTGTGGCTCCTGAAGGCTGAGGAGGAACTTAATGTAGGCTTACTCTCAAGTAAGTGTGCTTTGCATCAGGACCTCAGAGTCTCTGAGCACTGGCCCATAGGTAGGTGATTATCACCGCCGTGTGTGAAGTGGAGAAGGAGGGAGAAATAGATAGGCTTGCAAGCTCTTCTCCTCTACCACAGAGGTTGCCCAAAGACATAGAGCAGGGAAAGAGAGTGCAGGAGCCAAGGGAGCCAGTGAAAGAAGGATGGACTCAATGTTTGGGGAGGGACGGTGGCTCAGTGGTAGAGCATCTGCTTGGGAAGCAGAAGGTCCCAGGTTCAATCCCTGGCACTCCAAAAAAGGGTCCAGGCAAATAGGTGTGAAAAACCTCAGCTTGAGACCCTGGAGAGCCGCTGCCAGTCTGAGAAGACAATACTGACTTGGATGGACCAAAGGTCTGATTCAATATAAGGCAGCTTCATATGTTCCCTCTAAGCTGTGGAATCTTGTGAGCAAAAATTCTACTTTGTGAGCTACTGGCGTTAAAGTGGTGAGCTACTGCATAAAACAGGTTGTTCTAGGGCCATTTTTCCTGAGCTGAGACAAAAATGTGTGAGCCGGAGGCTAAAAAATTGTGAGCTAGCTCACACTAACTCAGCTTAGAGGGAAAACTGGATGGAATTAAAGAGGATGGTGCAGGGTTCCCCCTTAGTTTCATAGCTTTTGTAGGAGCTGTATTTATTTAACTTCACGTCAAGGCAAAGAGAGATGCATAAGGATGCAAATGATGGTCAGTGATTTATATGGTACATGTATGTTTCCTTCTCCCACAGGTGCCAAAAAATAATTCCCTAACTTTTCTCTATGCTGGTTTTATGGGGACTGTTATTCCCAGCTTTTGTTCTTTTTTTTTTTTAAAAAAGTCTCCTTCTGGCATGGTCATGTTATAAAGTGCAAACATACGTATTTTATTTTTCTGTGCAAAACAAAGTATTAAGAGTTTCGATAGAGACATGCCTGTAATATTTCTTCAGGTCTTGTGTCTCTCAAACATCTGATGTTTATTCTATGTGGCTCTTCTGTTAAGCAAGTTTGGCTACCCCTGGTATAAAGATCTGAAATAAATAAGCTGCAATTTGCACTGAGATGGAAAACATATAAGTGCAAATAGCAGATTGGGCAGGAGGATTTGCAACAGGAAAATGGTACAACCCTGAAGCACAGTTAACCCTCCCTATTCCCCAGCAGTTCTGGTTCAGTTTGATCTCTGCAGTTTAAAGAAATGGGTGCCCTGATCATACATCTTTCTCATTGAGGTTGGCTTCACTTGATGGCCATGAGGGAGTAAAGTAAATGGTACAATGAGTGAGAAAGATTGTGCCTGCCTTTCTGTCTCACCCTGTCCTGCACAAGTATGCCATATAATTCATTGTTTGTTTATTTCTATGCTGCCCCTTCAGAGTCCTTCAGCATTCATGTAACCCTTCTGGGAATGGATGTCAGACCAGCAGAAGCTGGTTTTTGTCAGAGAGGTTCATATGGGCTTGAGAATCACTTCAGCCCTGAGCTTTCCATGTTCTGAGAGGACCCTGACAGTGAATTCTGAGGGACGTCTGGCTTTGTGCCTTCAAAATTTTTCTGGAAGTAATTGCCTATAAGCTGCTTTTAATAGAAACTGTGAGCCAGGAACTGTGCCTCTTAGGAAACTGGGTGGGTGGGGGATCACCTTGAAAACTGAATGTAACAATGAAATCAGGTGGGAATAAACTCTGTGCCCTCTTAGTTTCATGTAGGCCTGTACACAGCCCCACATATTGTAGTTGCTGTGGTAAATTTTGGGTTTCCTGCAGCAGATCCTGAAGTATGAATGTCATTTTTTTAGGGCTGCTAACTCTGGCTTGGGAAAGGCCTGGAGATTTAGGGATGGTTTCTGGAGAGGGTGGAGTCTGTGGAGCAGAGGGATCTTAGTGTGGATATAGGATAGCCAGTCAACCAGGTGATGCTGGAGATCTCCCAGAGTCACAACTGATACCCAAATTATAGAGATCAGCTCTCCTGGAGAAAATGGCTGCTTTGGAGGGTGGTTTCTATGGCATTATTTGGTGTAGTGGTTAAGTGTGTGGACTCTTATCTAGGAGAACCAGGTTTGATTCCCTACTCCTCCACTTGCAGATGCTAGAATGGCCTTGGGTCAACCATAGCACTTGCAGAGTTGTCCTTGAAAAGGCAGCTTTTGTGAGAGCTCTCTCAGCCCCACCCACCTCACAGGGTGTCTGTTACTGGGGAGGAAGATAAAGGAGATTGGGAGCCGCTTTGAGACTCTGAGATTCAGAGTGGAGGGCAGGATATAAATCCATCCTCCTCCTCCTCATCTTCTTCATCTTCTCCTCCTCCTCCTCTCCCCAATTCTTCCCTGACCCCATCCCCAAATTTCCAGGAAGTTCGCAACCCAAAGCTGGCACTAGAAAGATGAAGGCATGGGGAGTGCTGTTGCTCAATAGAATGATGTCATCTGCTTTGGGATTCATTGGAAACTCTATAGTTTTACTATAGAGTTTCTGCTGAATCATAGAGTTTCCGATGAATCCCCAAGCGCATAATGACATCACACTGTTGAACAATAGCATTTTCCCTGCATTTTTTTCTCCCATTGGGCTAATTAACAGTGGTTAGGGTTGCCAGCCCTAGGTTGGGAAATATCTGGAGATTTAGGGGGTAGAGACTGAGGTGCGTGAGATTTGGGAAGGGAAGGGACCTCAGCAGGATATATAATACCATGGAATCCACCCTCCAAAGCAGCCAGTAATATTTCTAAGGCTGTAACTGATGTTTCCTTGGCTGCATAGGTACACCTGCAAAAAGGTACTGGATAGAAGCTCAACTGATTTGTTGGATTTGGCTGTGTCTATTGACTTTTAACTGTTTGAAGTTTTATTTTTTTTTGTCAATTTGTCTCATTTTTAATTGTAGGTTGTTTTTAACTTGTTGTTCTATGCCAATTAAGGTACTGACTGACTGACGTTGTTGGATGCTTATAATGGTTTTGTGTTCTTGCCGCTTTGTGCTGCTTCATTAGCTGCTTTGAGTTTTGAGGTGCTAAGGTGGGGTATACCTCTTTTAAATAAATACAGGTGAATGGAAACAGCGATATTGCAGATTTTGACCATGCAGAGTCCATCCCGCAAATGCCTTTCTACATGTTCTCTGATTGCCAGTTCATGAAAAAAAATTATTTGAGAAGGAAACTGAGCTAAAGCATGGTAGGTTGCGATATGTAGACAAACTCAGGCTTCAAACTCCTCCTTCCCACCCCGCAGAAAAATGAAGATCAAAATAGGTTGTTCCCCACAGTTTCTGCTAACTGCCATGAAACGATACTCTGGGCTCACAGAGAAATCCATAGAAGACCCCCAGCTGACCCTCTTATTAACCTACTGCTGGGTTAAATAGTCCCTGGGTCTACCCTGGCATGCCAGCGGTCTAATAAATATTAACAAAAACACAAAGCAGTATTACCCCTTGAGCCTAATCATGCACAGTCAGGATTTTCATGTAAATATTTTGCCTCAGACAAGTGAACATGGCATACCTCCCTGATTCATTGCAATTGTGTTTTGAAAATGGACGTTAAAACATAAACATGTCTATCAGAATTTTAAAAAAGGAATTAAATGATAGCCGTTCCCATCATAATCAATCTACAAATGCCTCATTAGATTACTTCATGGCTCATCATTTGTTGTGCAGCCCCAGAAAGGCCCCCCCCCCAAAAAAATAATTCCTATGATAGAAAACCTCCTCAAATATACATAATTCTAAACCAGTCAACATTTCAGACTCTTTTTACTGAAAGGTTGGAGACAGGTCAACATAGGACAAATGAGGGATACCATGGTTGTGTTGGTGGAAATGGAGCTGAGGAGCCAATGTATGTATTACAAATACACAGGTTGGGTTCAAGATCCTTGCTCTGACTAACAGTCATACGTGTGCCTTGATTCCCACCAATGCGGTTCTTGATTTGGAATGTGACTTCAGTGTATGTGGAGATGGGGCTTCAGCACTGCGAGCTTTTTCTGACCTAAAACAAACCAGTGCTATTTGGCCCATTGTGCACATATCTTGTCCAATGCTCCCTCTAAGCAGAGGAGTCTTGCAAGCAAAACGTCTACTTCGTAAGCTACAGGCATCAAAGTTGTGAGTGAGCAACTTGGTTACTACATAAGTTACTTTGCTCAGGGCCATCCTTCCTGAGCTAAGACAAAAATGTGTGAGCTGAAGGCTAAAAAGCTGTGAGCTAGCTCACACTAGCTCAGCTTAGAGGGAACACTGGTCTTGTCTACTCAGACTGACAGCAGCTTTCCATAGGGTTGCCAGGTCAGGGTTGGAAAATACCTGGAGACCTTGGGGGTAGTAGATCCGGGAGAGGGCGGGGTTTCAGGAGGGGATGCCTCAGCACATACAATGCCATAGATTCTACCCTTAAAGCAGCCATTTTATCCAGGGGTGCTGATCTCTGCCAGCTGAAGATCAGTTGTAAAAGCAGGAAATCTACAGGCTCCACCTGGAGGTTGGCAACCCTAGCTCCAGTATCTCAGGCAGAGAGGTCTTCCACATCACCTACTGCCTGGTCCTCTCAACTGGAGATGCTGGAAATTGAACCTGGGACCTTCTGCACGCAAAGCACATTCTCTACCACTGAGCCACACTTCCTCCTCTTTCTCTAGCTGACCCCCCAAACTGTTTCAGGTTGGAAAAATAGCACTGGGGGTGGTGGCAGGAGAGTAGATGCCCCTTTTCCATGCATCCTGCTATTGTGACCAAAATTGCACACCATGTACATGTGACCTGAGTAACTCACATCTGGCTGTTACACAGGGTGGAGGCCCCTGCACCCCTGTATACTCCATGTGCAAATCGGCCCTGTCAGGTACATGGAAAAGCAGTGATGGTGAAATAATGGCAGGGCTGGACTGGGGAAGAATAAAACATGGACACAGACGTTTCCGGGGGACAGGAATAGTTGCTGAACTAAAGTGATGTGTGTGTTTATAGTCTTTGGCCATTTTGATGTGTGGCTGTAGCCTTTGGAGCTTTGGCTACCCTAGTATATATAAATAATATTAGTTGTTCCAGTTACTGATTCCAGCAGCGTCTTAGAACAGGAGCATTTGGTAGCTGACACATCTGTGGATGTTTTAAATCATAAGGGCATCTACTCTATTCTGTTTTTCCAAGCGTTGGCCTATGAAGTTCTTTGTCATTCCAGACCCACCTGTCTGGGAACACAGAAATCGAAAACAGGAGTAACTCTCGAATTTCACCTCCATTTAATCCATCACAGAAAGCTTACATTTCTCCCCCCCCTCCCCACTTTTTTTCTTTTCCTCTCCCCCCGCCTTTTTTGTTGCTGCATAAAGAAAAAAAATGCAAGGACATTTAAACAAAGTGACACAGATCATCAGCAGATCAACTGAAAATGACAGCTCAATCAAACAAATGTATGTTGAGAATTTCCACAGGGCAGCTTTAGCTGCAGCCAAACCAAATTTGTTTAGTATACACCAGTTAGCCGCTTAGAAACATTCAACAGAGATGCTAGCCAGATGATGCCTCTTCTAGACAAACATCTATTGAACGAAATATCCCCATCCGTGGCTGAGTTAGCATTCAGATGTATATGATGGGCTTTCTTCAAAATATGATTTCATGTCAATAACAGCCAGGTACCAACCTCACTATATTTATTTATTTATTACTTTACTTTCCTATCCTGCCCTCCCCGCAAGTGGGCTCAGAGTGGGTAACAACATAATCAGATGTTAAAAAACAGCTACATCAATTCTAAAACAATTAGCCAATTTAAAACAAATAAGTAATTGGAACAGTTAACTAATTAAACATATTTAAACAAAAGCATTTAAGAGGGTGAAATTTCCGGGGCTTTTTTTTTTTTTTTGTAGCAGGAACTCCCTTGCATATTAGGCCACACGCCCCTGATGTAGCCAGTCCTCCTGGAGCTTACAGTGGGCCCTGCACTAAGAACCCTGTAAGCTCTTGGAGGATTGGCTACATCAGGTGTGTGTGACCTAATATGCAAAGGAGTTCCTACTACAAAAAAGCCCAGGAAATTTCACAGTATAAGGCCCTAAACTGAGCAGGTAAAATGGAGACAGATGGCATTACATAGTATCACTAGTCCATATAGATGGGCCATATTTGGCAGGGATTTGGTATAACATTTATATGCCATCTTTCCTCACAGTTCAAGGACACTCATGCAAAAAGCAATAGCTTGCTTTCCAAAGGTATCAGCACCAAATTATTTAAAGCTGTTTAATGCTTTTACTGTAAATGTTTTTATTGTAAGTTATGTGTTGTAAGCCACCTGGAGCCTGCTTCAGCAGGGAGGGTGGGATGTAAATCCAATAAATAAATAAATAAATAAAGGTAGGATTCTCAGACTATTGAAAACATGTTGTGGTGGAAAGTGCTGTCAAGTCATAGCTGACTAATAGCAACCCTGTAGGGTTTTCAAGGCAAGAGATGTTCAGAGGTGATTTGCCATTGCTTAACTCAGCGTCACACTCCTGATATTCCTAGGAGGTCTCCCTTCTGTTTGGTAGATGTATGATTTGTCATATGCGAACACTTCTGGGTTCCAGTACAATTCCTACCACACAGTTTTTCTAGCCCTGAGCTGCCCAGCTGGTGGATCAGAGCATGCTGGGGGAGTCGAGGTAGCCTGTCTAGGGTGGAGAGGGCCAGTTTAGTGTAGTGGTTAAGTGCATGGACTCTTATCTGGGAGAACTGGGTTTGATTCCCCACTCCTCCACTTGCAGCTGCTGGAATGGCCTTGGGTCAGCCATAGCTATCGCAGGAGTTGTCTTTGAAAAGGGCAGCTGCTGTGAGAGCCCTCTTAGCCCCACCTACTTCACAGGGTGTCTGTTGTGGGGGGAGAAGATATAGGAGATTATAAGCTGCTCTGAGTCTCTGATTCAGAGAGAAGGGTGGGGTATAAATCTACGGTCTTCTTCTACTTCCAAGGCTGACTTGCAGTTTTCAGAGAAGGTAATGCTGGTAGGATCTTCTAGATCTGTTTATGCATCATGACACACAGGATTCCCTCCCTCACTTATTTTAGATGATTTTTTTAAAATGCTGTCTGTCTTTGAGTATGAGTATAGGTGAATGGTGGCCAGGCACTGGAGAATTCTGTTGTCCCAGGTGTGGAGTAACATATCCTATGAAAGCAAGAAAACAAAAGCCCTGAACTGTTTTCACTAATTATGTAGGGTTGCCAGGTACCCCCTGGCCACCAATAGTGGATGGAGTGGTTGGGTTGCCAGGTCCAAGTTGGGAAACTCCTAGAGATGGGGGGATGGAGCCTGTAGAGGATAGGGATCTCAGTAGGGTACAATACCATAGAGTCCACCCTCCAAAGCATACATTTTCTCTATGGGGACTGATCTCTGCAGTCTGGAGATGAGCTGTAATTCCAGGGAATCCCCAGGTCCCACCTGGAAGCTGGCATCCCTACTTGCCTTCCAGGACCTATCATAAATGGTAGAGCAGGACCATTTACTGCCTTGAGTCAGGGATCACCTGTGGGACCACTGGAAGGAAGCTATACTCAAGCCGAGCTGAGCCCAGCCACGCTAGCTCTGCCAGCACTGGAGGGACCGCAGGGTGTTTAGACCTTTCAGGAGCAACAATAATTAGTGTCAGCTCACCTTCTGCATTGCTGCCAATGTCTGGAGTTTCAGGAGGAGCCATGGGATGACTTTGGGTAGGTTTGCAGGGTGGAGCCTCAGGAAGAAGATATTGGATTTATATCCCGCCCGCCACTCCGAAGAGTCTCAGAGCGGATGGGGTTTGGGGAGGGGAGGGGCCTCAGCAGGATACAAGGCCACATACAGCCCACCCTCCAAAGTAGCCATTTTCTCCAGTGGAACTGATCTTGGTCATCTGGAAATCAACTGTAGCAGTGGGAGATCTCCAGGTAGCACCTGGAGGGTGGCAAACCTAGTGGACACTGTGGCATTATATCTTGCCTCTCCTTACTAACTTTAGCTTCACCCCCAAATCTCCAGGAATTTCCCAGCCCAGAGTTGGCAACCCTCTTTCCACCACAAGAAATGAGGCCTTTGCCCTTTGCTGTTATTTTTTGCAAACAAAATTTCAGATATGAGAGTGCCTTATTGGCCCCAAATGGAGCAAAAGACCAGCAAGGGGGGGAAAAGAAAACAAACATAAGCTGCAATAAATATGCTTAAAAGATACCATAGTAAGTCATGACATAGGGTAGGCTCTTAAGATTCATGACTTTTCTAATCAGCTAAGTATGTTCTATTTATTATTGTTATGACCTTGGAGAGATATGATGAAGGCAACCTGGAAGGGGCGGGTAAGGTTGGTATTTCCCATGCAAAATGCGGGGTGGAAACTATGCTTGCTAAGGTTTGGTTTCTTTTCTTTTCTTTTTTTAAAAAGCCATGGCATTTTGTGGTGAAAATATCATTATTTGATACTTTTTCCTGATATGTGAATTTTCTTCTTTCTGTTTTTATTAGTAATTCAAGGGCTTAATTGTATGGTTGTATCCTTTTATCCAAGGATAACTAAGGATCTGTTAGTGTAATAACATAATTAAAGCCGACCTTGAGAAATTATCGTTGGCTGTAGGAGCCAGTCCAAAAAATTAGGCACCAGGCTCATTTTTCAAACATCTGCGGGGGGGGGGGGGTGTTGTATTTGAATGACTATATTTTCTAATGATTGCTACCACATAAAATAATGCTAACCTCTTCATAGTTTCTTGTAGTTTGCTATCACAAAAATAATGCTAACCTCTTCACAGTTTCTTGAAGTGTTGTAATCTATAAAAATATAGAGGCAACCCTGGTTGTTATCACCACAACAAAAAGCTAACTTCTAACCCTGACCTAGCTTCTCATCAATTTCTCACAATTCTATTATTATTTTTTTAAAAAAACATTTAAAACGAATCTTAGAGCTAGTTACAAAGCAACTAGTAAAAAATAGATTGATTTACCACCATTAAAAGGTATAAAACTGTTTACATGTAAAAGAAAAAAAGATAAGCATTTTAGGCACATGAATTTTTATGTCACACAACAAAATATTCTGACGCAAAATAAGATTTGTATTTAATCTGAGTAACACAAAGATATACTACAATAAAACCATTGCTGAAAGCACCTGGGATTTGTCAAGCTCTGAATTAAAGGTTTTCTAGTAGATGGTAGTGGCTGCTATGATATAGTTGCAAAGCTGAATCCCATGGCCAAAAAGGGGAGAAGCAATCCACAGTTTTGTGGCAAACTGGAATACTGAATTGATCTCAACTGCTTTCAGTCACCGGTGCTGGAATAAGGATGGCAGCTTCCTGGTGGGGCCTGAGGATCCCCTGGAATTACACCTAATCTTCAGGCTACAGAAATCAGTTCCCCTGGAGAAGATGGGTGCTTTGGAGGGTGGACTCTGTGGCACTCTACCCCACTGAAGTCCATGTCTGCCCCAGGCTCCATCCTCAAGTCTCCAGGGGTTTCTCAACATGGATCTGGCAACCCTACCCCCTCATCCTCTACTGGTGGCCAGGGTGAGCCTGGCAACCTAATCACAAGCAAGTAAGTTACAGTTTAAGGGTTGAGAGCAAAGAATAATCCCCCCTCAATTACTAAATTAGCATTTTTTAATTTGTAATATTATGGGTCCTCTTAATCTGGTAATGATAATATAAGGAATTACTGTTTACTTAGAAGGTCCAGCAGCTTTTATATTACGTTTGCCCGCATGAGTGGTATAATTGTGTGAATCCTCCCTAACAATTTCAGCAAATAGTTTTCCTCACTGAAAAGTGGTATGAGACATGTAGCCACTTTTTACAACAGTTAGATTTCTAAACAGTTCTCTGGAGATGGTCATGGAGGCCTAGTGATGAGAATCCGTTGACAAAGGAAACAAAATTGTTTCAGTATCTGTTCAGTAGATAGAGCTGAAAGGTGTGCAGTTCAGTCAAATTTGTCAAACTCAACCTTTGACCAGGAGGTCCTGCTCCTTAGCTTTAGATTGCTTGAGGGCGAGAAGGACTGGCAGCGGTTAGACTGTGGTGAGGGAAAAGCACTCATACTCCAAGGGCTTCTTTTCATCTCCAGCTATCCTGTAGAGGAAGAACAAATAGTTCCAGCTGCTATGATCACCTCATCACTTGATTACTTCAGTGCAGCATCAAGTAATGAATTGCATATGTGAAAAAAGATCATGTGGATAAAATGTTTGTATTACCTCACTTCACTTCAAATGCAATGTTTTTCCTTGGAGTAGGTTCACCTGCCATTGCAAGACATCAAGAGTTCAGTAAGCTAATGATGAGAAATCAAGTTAGGTGCATATATGTTGCAATTAGCTCTCGGATATCAGCATTGAGCACTGGCTTTTGAAACAGACTGGCCCCACTGATGGACCTCCTGATGGCACCTGTTTTTTTTGGCCACTGTGTGACACAGAGTGTTGGACTGGATGAGCCATTGGCCTGAACCAACATGGCTTCTCTTATGTTCTTGTGTTCTTAAGAACTTAGCCTGGGGGAAGTTGACGGAATTCTCTCTACTGTACGCCCCACAACTTGTGATCTAGACCCATGCCCCTCTTGGCTGATTAAATCTTGCCAGAGGGAGCTTAGATATCCTTTACGGGATATCATAAATAGATCCCTCTTGGAGGGGCGATTTCCAACATCCTTGAAAGAGGTTATGGTCCGCCCTCTCTTGAAAAAGAGTACAGCAGATCTGGCCGAATTGGCGAATTACCGACCGGTCTCGAATTTACCATTCTTAGGTAAAGTTATTGAGAGGGCAGTGGCGTTATAGTTGCAGAGTTTTCTGGATGACGCTTCCATCTTAGATTCCCACCAGTCCAGCTTTTGCCCGGGTCATGGGATGGAGACAGTGCTGGTCGCCTTGGTGGATGACCTCCAGCGGCATCTGGGTTGAGGCGGTGTGGCGGTGCAGATGTTGTTAGATCTGTCGGCTGTGTTCGACATGGTCGACCATCGGTTACTGACCCACCGGCTCGCCGACGCAGGGATTAGGAGGTCGGCCTTGCAGTGGCTTTCCTCCTTCCTTGATGGACAGGGACAAAGGGTGGCAATTGGGGGAGGGCTGTCCCAGAGGCACTTGCTAGTGTGTGGGGTGCCACAGGGGGCAGTTCTCTCTCCGATGCTATTTAACATATACATGCACCCCCTTGCCCAGATTGCCCGGAGGTTTGGGCTTGGGTGCCACCAATATGCAGATGACACCCAGCTCTATCTACTAATGGATGGTCAGCCTGACTGCATCCTGGAAAATCTGGACCTAGCATTGCAGGCCATGGCAGGTTGGCTGAGGCTGAGTGGGTTGAAGTTGAATCCAACAAAGACAGAGGTCCTTTGCTTGGGCCGCGGTGTCTCGGGAAGGGAAATCCCTCTTCCAGTTTTTGACGGTGTGCCGCTGAAAGCAGCCCACAGGGTTAAGAGCTTGGGGGTTCTTCTGGAGCCTTCACTGTCAATGGAGGCACAGATAGCGGCCACTGCCAAGTCCGCGTTTTTCCATCTTCGACGGGAGAAGCAGTTGGCCCCCTTCCTTGGGCGCCAGGACCTAGCATCGGTGATCCATGCAATGGTCACCTCAAGACTGGATTACTGTAACGCCCTCTACATGGGGCTGCCCTTGTGCTGAACCCGATGGCTGCAGCTGGTGCAGAACGTAGCGGCTAGGCTGTTGTTGGGGCTCCTGAGGTGGGAGCACATACAGGCGGGACTGCGCGGGCTGCACTGGCTGCCGGTGGTGTACCAAGTTCGTTACAAAGTGCTGGTTATTACCTTTAAAGCCCTATCTGGCCAAGGACCTGCCCACTTGAGGACTGTCTCTCCCCATATGAATCCCAGAGAGCACTGAGGTCAGCTGGAAAGAACCAGCTGAATATCCCTGGGCCAAGGGAGGCCAAATTGAAGACTACTTGGGAACGGGCCTTCTCTATTGCAGCTCCACTACTGTGGAAACAGCTCCCGGAGGAAGTGTGGGCCCTGCGGTGTTTGGACCAATTCCGCAGGGCCTGCAAGACCTTTCTTTTTAAAATGGCCTTCACTTAATGCTGAGCCAAGATAGATTTGCTGAAGATGTTTTTAGCCACTGAATTTTATAGAAGATCTGAGTTATAGCACCATAATGTTAATTTAATATAAGTTGATTTAAATGATGGTTTTATCTAATTGTAAGTATTGTGTATTATGGTTTTACTGTGTATTGTATTTATGTGTTGTGAGCCGCCCTGAGCCTGCCTCAGTGGGGAGGGCGGGATATAAATAAAAAGTTATTATTATTATTATTACAAGGTCCCAAATCCTCAAATTCTGATGCATTTTAAGATTTCAATTGTTTGTTGTTCTAGTGGTAAAAAAAAATGAAAACTGCTATCTAGGATTGCCAGCCTCTCAGTAGGGTTGCCAGGTTCTCTGGGGGGTGTTCAGGGGTGGGCAGGGTTGTTGCATGACTCCCCAATGTGATGATGTCACCTGGAAGTGATGTTATTACATTGGGGACATTGTGCAGGAATGCTCTGGTGTTTGGGTGAAACTCTTGTGTTTTTTCCACCCTCAAAACCATAGAGTTTGCCCAAATACCAGAGTGTCCCTACATGGCATCCCTGTTGTGATGATGTCACCCAGAAGTGATGTCATCATGACAGGGATGTTGCACAGTGATGGGTGGGGTTTTCCCCAACAGCTAATTGGCTGGCAGTGGCTCGAAGCCCCCTAAAGCAGGACCTGGGGGCTGGCAACCCTATCTGGAATTACAGCTGATCTCCAGGCAACAGAGATCACTTCCCTGCAGAAAATGTCTGCTTTGGAGGGCGGATTCTATGGCATTATTGATACCCCAAATGAGTTCCCTTCCCTCTTCAAACTTCACGCTTACCAGACACTACCCTCAGGAATTTCCAAAGTGGAGATGGCAATCCTAACCTGATCCCATGAACCCAACTGCACAATGTATTGCATTCATTTGGGTGAGAGTTAGAAAGTGAAGAAGGCAAAAGTCCAAGAAAAAAGCAGGGGCAAACCCTCAAAGTAGTGCAAGAAACACTGTCTTTTCTTTAGACCCAACACAGTACAAGCCAGAGGAGACATAGCACCAAATAAAATACCTATTTAGCGCGCATCTATCTATCTATCTATCTATCTATCTATCTATCTATCTATCTATCTATCTATCTATCTATCTATCTATCTATCTATCTATCTATCTATCTATCATCTATCTATCATCTGTCTGTCATCATCATCATCTATTCATACATGCATACACATACACACATACTCTATAAAATACCTATCATATATGTAAATCATATGTGTAAACCATTCAGTAATATAGATCAACAATGCATATAAACTGAGACAAACTTCACCCTACCAACACAAATAGTGACGCCTCTTTCTTATTGTGATGCTGCTAAACTAAAATGACCCTTTACCTGCATTTTCTCTTAACTCCTTGATAATTAGGATTAGCATTTCTCTGCTTCAACAAATCAGACAATTTTGCTTAGTTCCTGCAGGCAACTTCTTGAACTGCTGATGGCATTTTGGGCGTTAAACTCCCTTTTGCTTGTGCCTAACAGAATTTCATGACTTAGCCATTTTCCCTCCAACCAGATCATGCCATGCTACATTATAATGGTGCCAACACGTTTGTGTCTGTGAACCTTACGCTGCTATATGCTGACATGCTAAACATCTCCTGGGGCTCCCTGTATGCATCAGGGATGAGGACTTCCCTCTGTTTTCTCATTATGCCAAATAGTGAAAAGGGGAAGCAACTCTAATCCTTTCTTCTGTGTCTGAAAAATGTGATAAACCGAATCCTATTAAAAGTCATTACTGCTAGAGTGCTCAGTTACCATCGCTAACCTTTGTTTTATAATTCATTCTGTTATCTGTCTTTATTGTAACTAGGAGGAATAATCATCTGTGATTAGAGCTCCCTTTTAAAATAGGAATTCCCTGTGTTACATTGTGACATCTGGGGATGACACTGTAATGATTTTTTAGAAGCATGTTTTTTTTTTTTTTTTAATCAAGAACAGGAGATAAAATTTAATTTGCTTACAGAATGTTTTACAATCAGGTGAAATTCAAATAGTAGGAATTATGATGACATTAGTGCAGATCAAGGGGAAATTCAAGGTCACTCATGATATAAAAACACTGGGTTAGATCCCATGGATCCATTTAATATTTTTATTTAGAAAAAAATTCACTGACTTGTCTATTTGGCTTCTTTGGTTTGAGTACTTTTGTATTTTCTTTATAGCCTACGCGAATACATGAAACTTACCTATACTGAATCACACCATTGGTTCATCACAGCTAGTATTGTCTACTCAGAGTGGCAGTGGCTTTACAGGGTCTCTTTCACATCACTTATTGCCAGATCCATTTAACTGGAGATGCTGGGGATTGAACCTGGAACCATCTGCATACCAAGCAGACTCTACAGATAGCTCAGGCAGTAGAAGTCTGAGGCATGCATGCATGGAGGTGGACAGGGCTTCTTTTTTTTTTTTTAATCACAAGAACGCAGTTCTGGCTGGCTTGGTATCAGGGGGTGTGGCCTAATATGCAAAAAAAGCCCTGGAGGAGGGATGGCTTCTTGTCTGGTCTATGATAAAAAAAACCAGCCTGCTCTCTTACCTGTTTCCCAGCCAAGCGCACAACAGGCAAAACATTCTTCATTAATAATACTAAGCATTTATATGTTTTTGTTTCTTTGAAACATTTCTTTGCCAATTTCCTGCCCCAAAGGGAAATTGAAGGTCGCTCATGATAAAAAAACATTGGGTTAGATCCCATGGATCCATTTAATATATATATTTAGGAAAAAAAATTAATATGGAGCCTGTCCAGAGACCTGCTTGACAAGGTGGCTCACAAAATCAAACACTATAAAAGCATTAAACTGCATGCAGTCATTAAAATGTACAAACTATAAACGTGCAGCCATGAAAAACCTTGCCAGGGCATAAAAACAGCATAAAAACAACATTCAGCAGCCTAAAATGATCAGTGTAAAACAGGCTAGAAGCAGACTGTAAAAACATTTGTAAAAACTCAAACCTCTTAGCTAAATGCCTATGGGACGGGGGATGTTTTGGCCTGATACCAAGCCAGACTCAAGAGGAAGGGTGATCCACGAATGAGATGCCACCAGTGAAAAAAACTTTGTCCCTGATCACCACCAGCCTCACCTCTGCAGGGGTACAGAGAGCATGAATTGTGAGGGGTCTCTTAACTGGTAGGCTGGGCACTACAGCAGAGCTCCAAATACCCTGACCCCAAACTGTTTGGAGCCTTAAATGTTAGAACCAGCAGTCTGAATTGTGCTTGGGAACAGCCAAAGCATCTTTTAACACAGGGGTCATATGATTCCTCTTATTCAGCCCTCAATAACATCACATTTTGTAATAACTGAAGTTTCTGGACAATTTTCAACGGCAAAGCTCATAACAGTAATCTAACTAGAATGTGATTAAAGCATGGACCACTGTGGCTAGATCATGCTTTCTGAGGAATGGCTATAGTAGTAGTAGTAGTGGAAAATGATACTGGATTTATACCCCACCCTATACTCTGAATCTCAGAGTCTCAGAGCAGTTTACAATCTCCTTCCTCCCCCACAACAGACACACTGTGAGGTGGGTGGTTCTGAGAACAATACTTCTAAGCTATGGAGCCTTGTGAACAAAAAAATCTACTTCATGAGCTACTGACATTAAAGTTGTGAGCTACTGCATAAATTAGTTTGCTCTGGAGCCATTTTTCTTGAGCTAAGACAAAAATGTGTGAGCCGGAGGCTAAAAAGAGGTGAGCTAGCTCACACTAACTCAGAGGGAACATTGGTTGAGCGAGCCCTCCCAGAAGCTGCTCTTTCAAGGATTGCTCTGCGAGAGCTATGGCTGACCTAAGGCCATTCCAGCAGCTGCAAGTGGAGGAGTGGGGAATCAAACCCGGTTCTCCCAGATAAAAGTCAGGGCACTTAACCACTACACCAAACTGACTCTCCTAGTGGAAGCTGATAAAAGGCACAGTGGAAGCTGATAAAAGGCACTGCATGCCATGGAGGAGACCTGCACCTTGAACCGTAGGCCAGAATCTAGCAACATCCCTGAGCTAGGAACCTGCTCCCCACTTCCAAGACACACACTAACTTCTCAGTCCTCAAATAGCTTTGTCATTGATGAACAGTCCATCAGTGCTGGGGGAACTGAGCTAACAGGGCTGTGCTTCTTCAGCACAAAGAGCCTCTTGCTATCAGTTCCTTGCCCGGGAGGGAAGGACCACTGCCTACAGAAAAGATCAACAGACTACAACTGATAATAAAACAATACAATTTTTCCTAGGGCTTAAACAAAGATAAAGTGTTTTTTGGGGGGTGAACATATGAACATATGAAGCTGCCTTATACTGAATCAGACCTTTGGTCCATCAAAGTCAGTATTGTCTTCTCAGACTGGCAGTGGCTCTCCAGGGTCTCAAGCTGAGGTTTTTCACACCTATTTGCCTGGACCCTTTTTTGGAGATGCCAGGGATTGAACCTGGGACCTTCTGCTTCCTAAGCAGATGCTCTACCACTGAGCCACTGTCCCTCCCCTGGTACACATCAGTATTCCATACAGGCGCCTTTTTTCCAGGGCTCTCTCAAGTCCTGATCCTGGAGTGCCAGCCCACCCCACTGAGCCAGAGATCGGGAGAGTGGACCCCTTAATGGGGAACTGCAGAGGAAGACGGTGGAAATCAGCACAGCCTTATATGTGTGTACTAGCTCTGTTCTACTTTACCAAAAAAGAGCACTCTTAGTAGAGGGAGTTTCAAAGGTGGGGCACAGCCCCAGAGAAGACTCTGTCTCCAAGGGACACCCCCTTCACTTACAAAGGGAGGGACTCACAGAGAAGGGTCTCCTGGAAGGATCTCATCCAGGGGTGGAATTCTAGCAGGAGCTCCTTTGCATATTAGGCCACAGAACCCTGATGTAGCCAATCCTCCAAGAGTTTACAAGGCTCTTTTTTGTAATCTACATCAGCAGGGTGTGGCCTAATATGCAAAGGAGCTCCTGCTAGATTCCACCCTTGATCTCATCTGAAAAGCAGGTTGGTATGGAGAGTCATGTTTATATAGCTCTTCAGAGGACTCAAAGTGCTTCACTTGCATCATCTATAGAACCGTCCTGGAAAGTCAGTCAATATTATTATCATATTGCTGAGGCTGAAGCTTCTGAAAGGCCAACTAGTGCGTAACTGACTGAGGCAAGGTTTTGCTCATGCTTTCCCTACCAGTGTTCCCTCTAAGTTAGGGGTGTCAAACATGTGGCCCGGGAGCCGAATCAGGCTCCTGGAGGGCTCCTATCAGGCCCCCCAAGCAACTGGTTGTCATCTGCTTCCTTCTTCTTCTCTCTTGCTTCCTTCCACATAACAGCTTGTTTTGTAAGGTTTGCTCAATCACATAGGAGCTATGGAGCAAAGGCTCTATTTTCTCCATTCGCTGAGGCTTCTCCCTTGGAGAGGAAGGTAGGGAGGCAGAGCTTGCTTTGCCAGACTCTCTCAATCACATAGCAGAGCTACTGAGCCAAGCCTCTCTTCCTTCTATTGGCTGAGGCTCCCCCCCCCCCCAGTCTCCTGGGGAGGGAGGGAAAGAGCCAGAGCTTCCTTTGCCCAGTTCTCTGGATCTCACAAGAGAAATACAAAGAAAGCACCTTTAAGACCAATGAGTGCTAATGTTTTAAGCATGATTTAAGTTTTTTAAAAAAATCTTTGTGTTTGTGTCCTCCATAAAGTTTATATCTCTGCTACCTAATCTTAAATAGGTACACACATGGCCCGGCCCGACAAGGTCTGATTTATGTTAGATCTGGCCCTCGTAACAAAGGAGCTTGACACCCCTGCTCTAAGCTGAGTTAGTGCAAGCTAGCTCACAGTTTTTTTAGCTCTGGCTCACACATTTTTCTCTTAGCTCAGGAAAAATTACCCCAGAGCAAACTAATGTATGCAGTAGCTCACAACTTTAATGCCAAGAGCTCACAAAGTAGAATTTTTGCTCACAATATTCCACAGCTTAGAGGGAGTACTTCTCCCTACTGCTTCAAATTTGTAAAAAGGCACATGTCTGTATGTTACAGACTATATTGTGATCTGCACGAGGTAGTACACATGCAAAATGAGCCCACAGTACTGTAGCAAAGAAGTGAGAGTGTAGAACAGACTGCCTAGCCTGGGGATTGTGGACTGCAGCTTTGAGCAGTACTTCATATATATATATATATATATATATATATATATATATATATATATATAAAACAGAATGAATGCAATAAAAGCAGCAGGGAGAAGAGTTCTACTACAGCCTCTCTTTGCTAACAATTGCTGATATTTGAATTGCAGAAAGTTTTTTCAGGGAATTTTCCCCATGCCACAAAAGTGATCCTAAAGGTGGATTGCCAACTTCCAGGTGGGGCCTGAAGATCTGGAACTACAACTGAACTCCAGACTACAGACATCAGTTCCCCTGGAGAAAATGACATCTTTGGAAGGTAGACTTGATAGCGTTATACCCGGCCCTCCCCAAACCCCTCCCTCCAAGCTCCACCCCCAAATCCCCAGGAACCCAGAACTGGCAACCATAGGTGCAATTCATTCTATCTTTTCTGATGTTGTCCACTTCATTCCCCTCCATATGTGGACCTGGCCTGAGATGAACAGCTGATACAGTTACAGGGGAATCCTGGTGTGGCAAGCAGGACAGAATTGTACAGCTGTACTCAAAAGTGTTTTAAGCATTGGGTGTGTGTGTTTGTGTGTGGAATCTGCTTTCCAAAACTCTTTTCAATAACGAGGCTACACTGGCCTTGGAGCGTGGTAGTCTCTCTCCGCAACATTCAGGATTTAATTAATTAATTAAATTGGGTGGGGGGCCCAAAGTGGCTTATTACATAGTTCTCCCATCCTCCGTTTTATCTTCACATCAACAACCCTGTGAGGTGGGTTAGGCTGAATACATGAGTGGCTCAAGGTGACCCAGCGAGATTCAATTGGTGAGTCAGAATTTGAACCTGGGTGTCCCACATTCCCTAGTCTGGCACTCTAACCACTATACCATGCTGACTCCGGCTTCCACCATTTAAAAAGACCTCATAAGTGGCACTGACACATGTAGAAAGGCTCTGCATAGCCTTTAGAATGAGTGTTATCACTATAATAATAATAATAAAATTTTATTTATATCTCGCCCTCCCCGCCGAAGCGGGCTCAGGGCGGCTAACAGCATATTCATATAATTATACAAAGGTTTAAAATCACATTAGTCTTAAAAACATTCCAATTTAAAACAAATACAAATAGATTTTAGGTGCAATAATAAAATTTATAAAAAAAAAAAAATAATATCACTAGACCCAACCCTATCAGGTCTTCATAGCAATTGAAGCACTGAGTAAACACTTCTTAGTAGGGGAAGTTTATTTTATATTCATAAAGACGAGGGTTCTTACATTCTGCTGGCATTTGCTAACCTGAACTGAAAAATTAAATGTTCCTTCTGTTTTATCTCACTTATTTCAATTAAAGGCTAATTTTGCTAGTTTCCAGCTGAATGCCTTCTCTGACAATACGTTGAACTGTTTGGATATAGTTAGAATGTTACTCATTAATAAAATAATAAGAAAGTCAACAGTCATATTCACAAAACAAGAGTGTAGAAGTCCTAATGAGCCACTAAGTTGATGTTTTGAAGTGCGGTACAGTAATTTGTAGCTGCAAACATATTTTGTTTGCTTATAAAAAAATATTTTCTTTTTATTAAAAGGTAACACTTTGGATGAGATAGAACAGGGCCAAAGTAAGTATTGCAGAGCAAAAAAATATTCAAGAAACAATGCAACTGAGCACAAACTGTAGCAATTCTATGTAATGTATATTGCAGTGCAAGTCAGACAAAGGTAGTAGTAAAGTTGAAAGAAGAAGTAATGAGTAACACTCCCCCCCCCTCCCAGTAGAACAACAAGTAAGGGGTAGAAGAGCAAGTAAAGGGTTTTTAATAGAAGGAAGGAAGAAAGAAACTTGAAGGGGATTCCAAAGTTTGGGCCAACAACTCATTTATCTGATTAGGATTGATATGAGAACATGGAGAAGGACCCCAGATATCACTGTCTGAGTACAGAAAAACAGAGAGGATTAGAGGTGGTCTGTCATGTATTCTGGTCATAATCCATTTAAGGCTTTAAAAATAAAAAAGTAACACTTTGTATTGAGTCCAGAAACAAACTGGCAACCAGTGTGAGCAAAAGGTTGTTTGCAAATATTTTTTATTTATCATATGGCAGAGCTACACACAGGGAACATATAATAATATAAAATGTGGAATCAAACTGATACAATGGATATGCAGACTGATTGGGTGATCCCTTTAAAATACTAATATCTAAATTTTCAATCCACTCAATCGCAGCTGGGGAGAGTTCACAGAGCTCCATCACATCTCCCTGGAAAGCACAACACTCACGTTCCTGCGACAGATGGGAAATGATTTGGTGGGCTGCACCATGATCACATTCCAGTCCTGGTATTTTGCCCCATTTAAACAACAGGTCTGTACAACTACCTGTTCATACTCTATTAGCTGTCTTCCATACTTTATGTGGCAAGTCAGATCCTGCAGGCCTCTCACTGGTGTTTATCAGATTATAGATATCGGGTGAAACTGATTGCATCCATGTATGTGACCATTCATTCGCATATTGAAATTTTGTGGCCGCAGGATTTGTGCAGATCTTATTGTCAGGTGTTGGCATCTTAGTCTGGATAGGCCTGCTTGAGCTGGGTCTTTGTGGATGAGGCAACTCTTTGTTTTCAATTCTTTCTATATTCACAAACAAGAGCATCTTGTCATTGGAGATGTGGAGAAGCAATGTGGCATAATTTGGGTAGCCAATTGGAGCAGGGGTGGGATTCTAGCAGGAGCACCGATGCATATTAGGCCACACCCCTATGATGTAACCAATCCTTAAGGAGCTTACAAAAAAGAGCCATATAAGCTCTTGGAAAATTGGCTACATCAGGGGTGTGTGGCCTAATATGCAAAGGAGCCCCTGCTAGAATTCCACTCCTGGGTTGGATTGAAGTGGGTTTAATATATCTGCTGATAATTCTCTTTGTTGTGTTGAGTTGGACATCAAGCTTGTGGACATGGGGGTTTTTGAGCCACACTGAAGCATTTAAGTGTTGTAGCAGTCACATCCCAAGTTGTACCAAGTTGTAATTTTTGGAGGATATTATTTCATGTGTGTATTTACACTGCTACATTGTTAAGCTGGTGTTTATAGCTCAAGGTCCTGTCCAGGGTAATGCCAAATGAATATTGAGGGTATAAGCAAGTCTAAATGCCAATACTTGTCACAAATCTTACTGGCCAATAAAATAGATTTAGCTCTTGTTCAATCTTGATAATGAAAATCAAGGCCGCCACAGAGTGAGAATTTTGGGATATGATGTCATCGGCATCACATACCATCATACCTATGGCATAGTGACTTATGCCGGAAGCAACATTGAAAATGCCATTTTTCATCTTCCTTTGGACCCATATAGGGTTGGTTCACAAGTTGACTTCTGCTCATGGAAGGGATATTTTACACTGCCTGCCTGCTGTAACCCTCTACCACCACCTGAAAGAGGAAACCTCACTGCTCCTGAACCTTTCTGAGGGTTTCCCCTCCTCCTTCCCACCTTGCCCATTAAATAGTAGGTGCAGCTGCGTAACAATCCCTGGATGAGCTCCACCACCTGTTTTTCTACAAAATGACCCCTGGGGATGGTTATGAGCAAAGATTGCTTTAAAGGAGGGAGATGACAAATTTCATGGAGAATAAAACAATCTACAGGTAATAGCCATAGTGACTAAAAGGAACCTTCATATCTAAATGTAGTAACCCCCGAATACCAGTGGCAGGAGGCAATATCAGGAAGGCCTTGGCTTCTGTGCCTTGTCTATAGGTCCTCCAGAGTAACTGGATGGCCACTGTGTGAAACAGAACAGTGGACTACATGAACCACTGGTCCAATCCAGCAAGGCATTGCTTAATTTCTTATGTTTAACCTTTAAGATTTGTGTGGAATGAAGCATGGGGTGAAGCACCTCAAGTGAGACTTCCACAAAAATCATGGAATCCTTCTTATATGAACCCATGTTAGGGCATCTTATGATCCAAAATATTGTATATTACCCAGAAAGGGGAAAAAATGCAATTATTCTGCTGAGGAAGCTTTATCAACCAATGCAAAACTTTTACTAGTACTCCTTGGGTGATATAATGGGGTAGTTCAACCCTGCTAACGGCCAATAATTTTTGAACTGTGTTTATGATTGTAGTTGAATTCTTAGCACAGGAGACATACATACAGTATAAACACCCTGACCAAATTTAGTTGGTCTGGAACTATAAATAAAATGAGATTCAAAACCAGTAAATAAATTCACTTTGGTTGTTGCCGCAGAAATTTCCATAGTTTTAATATGGAATGCGGCGTGCTTGATTCTATAAGGAGAAATGCAGGTGCAACTCCTACTCACATCAAGGAGAATGGCACCCATGTAATTCAAAAGCAGAATCTGACCCGGAGTCTTTCAATATTGGCCCCTAATTAAGAGAGAGTGTCTGGTGCACGTCAAATGCCTTAGACAGTGTTACTCAATTAGACACAACTGACACTATCCAGAGTCCAGAATGCTGCTAGTTATTGTGCAAGCTGATATTGACATGTTCCAGAAACAACGTGGAGTTCTCCTGCAGTTTATATATTATCATGTGATATAATTGCTAGCCTAGAATGACCACTAATATAACAGTGTTCTTTTCTTAAGCTGCAGCTGCACCCGGTTATGCACAAGGGGGTTATGTTCAGTTGTATGAAGCACTTGGGTTTACTTTCTCTGCCATTCATATGTCTCTTCAGTAGCTCAGCTCTTTTGTGGGGGGAAGGGGGTGATAGTTTGTCAACAGTTTTGCAAGTGGACTAAGCTGTGGTGACCAGAAAGGCGTCATGGGTGGTTTGTATACTAATAATGATGTAGGTGGTAATGCTTTGTTTTTAAATAGGGATTCTACCCTCTCTGAGCATTCAAAGCACTTGACTCACATTATTTCAGTAATCCTTACAAGAAGAAAGTAGACAAGTACTGTTAGTGAATCCTACATTATAGGTCAAATCTTTCAACTAAACTTCAGAATTTCATAGAAGGATTTTGAATAACATTCCTTTTGGGGGGTTGGAGAGTACAGCTAAAATCTTTACAAACCACTGAATAAAATGGCGTCTTGGACGCAGCACTGATGAAATTGACGAAGAGATAAACTTTGCTGATAATGCTGTGAGAATGTTGATTTAGAAACTTCAGTGGATGTGAGTATATTTTTAATGATCATAAGACTTGGATAATATGTCGGTTGGAGTATTCTTTACTGATATTCCATTATTACCTGGCTACTATTGTTGCCATGATACTCCACAATGTCCAGTTCTTTCCCCAGCTTTCTTTCAGCCTGGGCGTGCTGATTTGCAAACCAGATTTGCAGGCAAATGCTCACATTTTATCTTTAACATATACTGGCTTTGATCACCTTTGCCTGTTTTGTCAGCTGTGATATTTTTGTGAGAAGCAGGATCTGGCCACAATTCATACTGTGGTCATCACCAGCCTTGACTACTGTAATGTGCTGTTTATGGGGCTATTAAAAAGTGATAAAGGAACTTCAGTTAGTCCAGAATACAGTGGCAAGACCACTGGGCATTATGGATTAAATAATCATTTAATTCTATTGCTGAAAGGCTCTTCATTGCTGCCTGTTCGCTTCTGAATGCAACTCATTTCTAAAGCCCCATATGGCCTACAACCTCAGTATTTCAAGGACACTTTGCCCACCCACCCCAATGACTCTCAAGTTTTACTAGAGTTTCAAGCTTCCTCCTGGCATCCGGTGGGGGATAGGGGAGATTTAACACAAGTGAGAGGGAGACCCAGGCAATGCCAGTAACATATCTACCTCACTTCTGGTGCAGACAGGAAGTGATGTCATCATTCTGTTATATCCATCTAGTATTTGGGCAAAAAATCTATGGTAAAAATTGAGTTTTTGTTCAAATATCAGTGTCACCTGAATGTTGCCGGTGTGATGGCATCACTTCCTATGCATGTTAGAAGTGATATCACCATTTCACCAGCAATCTTGCCTGGGCCTTCCTCTTCTGGTAAGTCCTCCCACCAGCCAGTTGTTTGGCAGTGTGAGGGGGAGCTAGCAGTGGGGAACCCTACCTCCACTGGGGGAGCTGGCAACCCTAAGCTTTAATTTGTGCCTTAATTGAAACAGGTAGCCTTGAGGGATAGGGCTTTTCCCCTGGTTGTCCCTTCCCCAGCTTTGAAATAACCTTCCTTTCCCTGTATCTGATCCCACAATTGTCCATCTTTGGGTGCCAGTTCAATTTAAAGGGGGAAAATCAATTTGTTTTTACTAGTTGGCTGTTTGGTTTACTCCCCGCATTTGTGCCCTGCCATTTTTTCCCTTTTAATTGATTTTAATTGGCTGTTGTGGATTTTTGTTAATTATGGCTGTTTTAGTTGCTGCTGTAAAGTTTCCATCAAGGTACATTGATGCAATTAATAGGCTTTGTTACAGACAGGCAAAACTTTATAGATTTCAGCTAATGACAAAAATCTGATTCTAATCTTGCTTACATATATATGTCAACCTTAAAGCAACTCCATTGACATTTTCAACTCGTACACTAGAGTGAGTATTATCAGAATTTGGATTCGTATAGCTCAATAAAATCAAACACTGTCTAGAAGGAGGTCATAACTCACATTGAGTAATATTAATGAGGTGAATAGTTTTCTGCAATTCCATAGGGATTCTGGCATATCTAACTAACTCCTCAGCACAAGTAGCAGCTCTTGGAAATGTATTTTATTTTGCTTCATTCATACATACATTAAAATCATGACATGAATATACAATACTAACAAAATACTGCCCTGGCCTGGACAGTTCAGGTTAACCCGATTGCATAATATTTCAGAAGCTAAGCAGGGTCAAACCTGGTCAGTATTTGAATGAGAAAACACCAAGGAAGTTCAGAGCTGTCATGCAGAGGCATGCAATGACAAACCACCTTTCAGTGGTTTCTTGAAAGCACTAAGTCTGCTGCAACTTGACAGTCTTTTCCATCGCTTGCAAAATGCCATCATTATGGTGGTTGAAATCAGTGGTCCCTCTAAGCCGAGTTAGTGTGAGTTAGCCAGGACCGGATCTACATGGGGTTTTTTTTTGGGGGGGGGGGCAAAATTAAAAAAAATGGCGCCCCCTTATGGGCCATTCTATCTTATGGACCCATAGAATACAATGGACTCCATACCCAATTTGGCACTCCCCCATCTGTCAGCGTCTGGGGCAAGCACCCCCCTTTGCCCCCCCCCCCTAGATCCGGCCCTGGAGCTAGCTCACAATTTTTTCAGCCTGTGGCTCACACATTTTTGTCTTAGCTCAGAAAAATGGCCCCAGAACAAACTAATTTATACAGTAGCTCACCATTGTGCTTTTTTGCATATTAGGCCACACACCCCTGATGTAGCCAATCCTCCAAGAGCTTACAGAGCTCTTCTTACAGGGCCTACTTTAAGCTCAAGGAGGATTGGCTTCATCAGGGGTGTGTGGCCTAACAGGCAAAGGTGTTCCTGCTACAAAAAAAAGCCCTGACTTTAATGCCAATTGTTCACGAAGTAGAATTTTTGCTCACAAGACTCCACAGCTTAGAGGGAGTATTGGTTGGAATGTGGAGGGGAAATTGATACATTTCAAAGGACCTTTGGATATGCACTGCATAACTTTTAATTATTATTAATTTTTTTTTTGGCCAGCATTTGCTTATCATAAGGTGTCAGCAGGAGATAACCCAAAATGAAATTTCACACGTACTTCACGTCTAAACTGATCCAGTCAAACATTTACAAATGTTGAAATTTTCGTGTTGAAAATAAAATTTTTGTTGAGAACACTTGGGATCTGGCCCTAATTTATGAACTGCCAGCCTCAAGTAGTCTGCAGGCATCTCAGTCTCTGATCAAAATTTAAAATACAACATTTGGGTTCTAAAATTAAGAACTATAATGTTAAAAAGGGAAAGACCGATGAAATCCAAACAAATTATCCTTCCTCTACATTGGTTTAAAATGGTTTTATTGACTATGGTCATAATTTATTCAAGGAAGACTGTTCAGAGGAAGGCAATGGCCAACCACCTCTGCTTCTCACTTGCCTTAAAAGCCCCTTGGGGTCGCCATAAATCAGCTGTCACGATAGTCCTTAATATACACACACAGAATGGTACTCCATGTTGGGTGTTAAAAACAGCAACAGTATATTCCACTTAGATAGATCCCAGTAGGCAGCCATGTTGGTCTGAAGCAATAGAACAAAGCAGTAGACAAGTGCACCTTTAAGACCAACTGAATAAAACTTAGTTGCTCTTAAAGGTGCACTTGTCTACTTTTTAGTATATTCCACTGTCAGTCCCTGCTATGGTGATTAGAATGAAATGGTCCAAGGTTTGTTGTGTGTCGTTATTGGCCCCTGTTATAGCGGTTAGAATGGAATAGTCTAGCCATTGACAATTAATCAACGCTTGAGGAGAAACATGGATTTGTTATGAGTTCAACTTCAGATCTTTATTGATTAAAAAAAACCCAACCCAAATACTGATTTGGCTGCTGATTAGGCCTAGTCCTGAGGTGACAGAATGGACAATACCACTTCAGATTGTAGGGATGGAATTCAATTTTTGAAGGCTTCCTGACATCATAATTCCCTGTAAATTGAGAACCAGTCCAGCAGGCAGAGATGGTGGATAGAGTTTTTCACTCTGATGTGTTGTTTTTAACTTGTGGGCATTTTTATGCAGCAGCAGCATTAAAAGTGCCCCCTTCCCACAGTCTGAAGCAGTGCAGCCCATTCATCTACTTTTGCCCCCTCCCCAGCTTCCTCATTTTGCTGAGACTAGGACCAAAGAGTTTTTAAATATTGAAACTCTTCTCCCATGCGTGCCTAAATGTCCCCTAAACGAATTCTCCTTCATTTAATTTACCCCAAAACAAACACTATTCCTCAGCAGTCCTCATTCAAAAGAGGAAGGGGAACCCCTGTTCTCTTTCACCTAAGTAATCTTTTCCTTCCCTGGGTTTGAAGAGACAGGGGGCTTCCTGCAAAATAAATAAATAAATAAATAAAAAGCTGCCTCAGTATTAAGCACCTAAAGCCCTCATAGCCAGCTCTGCACCTTCTCCATCTTGCAGAGGCTCACACAAGCTGCATAATGGTGCAAGCCGGCTTTGTAGACCCTCACCCATAGAACTCAGCTGAGTGAGCTTTGGAGATGCAGTATACAGTTGGGCAGCTTACTTAGCAATTTTATTTACAACATTTGTATCTTGTCTTTCAGCCTGGTCAAGGCCACTGGCCATTAAAGCAAGCATCATGAGAAAACTCACTTAAAAACTATAATTCAAATATGTATATACAACACAGGAGAACTAGTTAAAACATAAATTGGGACAGGGATACCAGCTTCCAGATGAGGCCTGGGTAGGGTTGCCAGGTGTTACCTGGCTGGAGGGGGGACTATCCTTGCACACATAAAGCAATGATGTCACTCAGAAGTAACATAATTGCACCAGGCAAGTCACGTGGGGGCGCTCTAGCATTATGGTAAAAAATTCTATGGTGCCATAGAGTTTTGTACCCAAATGGCAAAGCACCTCTGCATGATGTGCCTGGCATAATTGCATCACTTCTTGGTGATGTCATTGCACCAGGCATGTCATGCACTGACAGAGCTCTTAGGGGGGGGCTCCCCTGCTGCCCAATCCCGTGCCGGTGAGTTGGAGGATGCAGAATTGGGGTAAACCCCATCCCCAGTAGAAGGATGGGAATTTTAGGCCTGGGGATCTCCTGGAATTACAGCTGATCTCCAGACTATAGGGATCAGCTCTCCTGGAAAAAATGGCTGCACTGGGTCTCTATGGCCTTATACCCTGCTGAG
This sequence comes from Heteronotia binoei, assembly GCF_032191835.1. Classification (NCBI taxonomy): domain Eukaryota; kingdom Metazoa; phylum Chordata; class Lepidosauria; order Squamata; family Gekkonidae; genus Heteronotia; species Heteronotia binoei. The sequence goes on along the minus strand of NC_083228.1, from coordinate 121,714,083 downwards.
GTCCATTCACCTTCCCAACCATTCACCCTCCTCTACCCCCAGATTTCTAGGAATTTCCCAACCCAGGTAGGAACAGGGCTGCCAGCTCTAGGCCAGGAAATACCTGGAGATTTTTGGAGGTAGTTCCTGGGAAAGACAGGTTTGAGGAAGGGAGGGACCTCAGCAGGGTATAAGGCCATAGTGTCTAATTCCAAAGCAGCCGTTTTCTCCAGGAAAATTGATTTTGGTTGGCTGCAGATGAAGAGTAATAGTGGAAGATCTTCAGGTGCCAACCGGAGGGACAGGAAGGAGGGAGCTTTGATGGAACTAGAACCTTGTTTTGGAGCTGCAAGTGCTAGGCAAAACCACGTTTTGTTTTCTCAGGGCTCTGTGTTGGTTCTGTTTATCATTTAGCTCTGTGTATGATTATGTAGGCCTACAAAATAAATGCCATTAGTTTTATCCTAAAGAGTTTAAGGTACATTGAATAAATGGTTTTGTGCTGATATGTGGACCATGTCCACACATAACTGGATATTATTCTCTCAGCAATTATTGCAACTGGTTTATCCTGTGTGGGAAAGCCACTTCAGTTAATGATTGCTAGTTCAGTGACAGTGCAAGTTCTAACAATAAGTAGGTGCTGTCCTGGTTTTATTCTTGGTCTTATACCTTAACATTGTTTTGGTTGTTCTTAGGCTTTATGACTTGACAGCTACCTTGTGAGCCATGGGGGAATAATTGTGTTTGTGTGTGTGCTTAAAACAGAAATTTTATGAAAATCAAAATATTCCCTTTCCTTATCAGCTGTAAACTAACTGTATTACTTTTAGAATATGACTTCTTTTCTGTGTAACCAAGTCAGACATAAATATTTCAGATAAATAAATAAGAATCCATTGTACCTTTTTTTGCAAGCTGTCCTGTGCTAGGCCTCTATTGCCAGGCACTTGTATCAATTCAGTGCCACCATGTAAAGTGGCAGAGTGCCACCAGAGTAAAAACCATTGCTCTTCTTGTTTCTGCCATCAAGATGGGAATTCTGTGCCCTCTTACTATGTTAGAAGAATCTAGGGAGCACCCACTTTCATTTCTATCTGTAAAGCTGCGTATAGCTGAGTATATTAGGGTTGCCAAGTCCAATTTAAGAAATATCTGGGGACTTTGGGGGTGGAGCCAGGAGACTTTGGGGGTGGAGCCAGGAGACATTAGGGGTGGAGCCAAGATCAAGGCTGTGACAAGCATCATTGAACGCCAAAGGGAGTTCTGGCCATCACATTTAAAGGGACACCTCTTCAATGCCTTCCTTCCATAGGAAATCATGAAGGATAGGGGCACCTTCTTTTGGGGCTCATAGAATTGGACCCCCTGGTCCAATCGTTTTGAAACTTGGGGGATATTTTGGAGAGAGGCACTAGATGCTGTACTGAAAATTTGGTGCCTCTACCTCAAAAAACAGCCCCCCCCAGAGCCCCAGATACCCGCAGATCAATTCTCCATCATTTTCTATGGGAATAAATCTCCATAGGGAATAACAGAGTTCCCAGCAGACATTTCCTTCCCCTCCCCCCGCTTTCTGACGACCCTGAAGCGGGGGGAGGGCCTCCAAACCAGGGGATCCCCTGCCCCCACCTGGGGATTGGCAACCCTAGAGTATATTGTTTTAGTAAACTTAAGATAAGCAATTTACAGTACAATCCTAAAGACACTTTCCTGTGAGTAAGCCCCATTGAATAAACAATAGTAGGATTTAGAGTAGACCTGCTTAGAATTGCTGTCTTTGTTAATTTGTCATAAGTATGGCATAAATTTGTATTTATTTATGTCTTCAATTGTTAATATGCCAAACTGTATAGATCTGTGGTCTTAGTTAGGTATTTTGAGCTGTTAAGGTTTATTTAAGAAAATATTGCTTATTTATTCAATTTCCCCCCAAATTTCATCCTGCTTTTTAAAACTGCAAACAAAAACAAACAAAAACCCAGCCTCTCTCCCCCAATTCTGTGTTGCTTCCTGTATGTTTGAAGTCCCCCATGTATTTTCAGTTTTCAGATTTGGAAAAAAAAAAAACACATGGGAAATCTCAAAAACGTATGTTCCAGGGGAGGTCCTCATGAGGTTGAGGTATGTTCTGAGTAGGCGCTGGCTTGGCGGGCTTCTAGAACTGCTGAAAACACACACTTCTAGCTTGCTGCAGTCCGTTTATCTGCTCATGGCTTGCCTATCTCACAAACAAAGCAGTAGACAAGTTCACCTTTAAGACCAACTAAGTTTTATTCACAATGTAAGCTTTTGTATGCTTCGCCTGCTTTCGTAAGCTTGTCTGGTGAAGTCTTCTTAAGAACATACGAAAACTTACATTCTGAATAAAACTTAGTTGGTCTTAAAGGTGCACTTGTCTACTGCTTTGTTCTGTTGCTTCAGACCAACACGGCTGCCCACTTGGGTCTATCTAACAAACAGTTAACTCTATAATGTCTGAATTGTGCATAGCTTGCTTTCCAACACTATCTCCTTATTTGGCTTATTAGCTACTGCCATGGAAGGTGAAGGGGTAATGGCTGCTCTAAATTCCCCGACTCTCTCTCACACGCTATACTGTGGTCTTTTATTGCCTTTGGAATGGAAAAGCTTGTTAAACGGTTAAGCATTTGTCCAAGTGGAAGGAAGTCTACCCCCTCTCCTGTTCCACACAGAAGCCCAGGTTACTGTTTAAACTGACCCTAGGCTCCGGAGAGGTGAAATCTCTGGCATCGGCTTCAGCGTAGATCTGCTCTATCATCTTCATCAGGAACATCCCGGCAGCTGGCGGCACGCATTCTTTCCTGCAAACATAACACATTTGTGCCGAATCTGCACACACCGGTGTCCACCCTGATCTTTTAGTTGCAATTAACCTTTCCTTCAGGGTTTCCTTTGAAGCTTGCTCATGTTTTTATTACAAAATAGCAAGGAGGGGTGTTGTTTTTTTTTAAATGAAGGGAAATGTCTAAACTTCCAGGTTTCCTAATCTAGTCTATTCCCCCAGTCAGACATTGCAAATATATTACCCAGATCCTAAGAGGCTCAATTTTATGGACCTAAAGAGTTCTGCTAGGAATTCAAAACTACAACAATTGTGTGTATGTGTATGCGTCTTTCCTTCCTGCATTTGGGTTTTGTGGGGATTTTTTTTGTCTTCAAGTGGAGATAAATTATGTTGATGAAGGGAATTAAGGATGCTTGCCTCCTAACATCTGTTTTCATCATGGTCGGGAAGCAAAATACTTTTAGCACTCAAAAGGAATTGCCTCTCCTTTAACCAAGGTAGCAGGATGCTTTCTGCAAACAAAAGAAAGCCTCTCATTAACAGAAAGTGTGAAGTAGCATTTTCCTCTGACTTGTGCAGCCTGGGTGATTTGGAGCATGTTTAGAAACACAGTTATAATCAATTAAATGCTATGAATTATTACAGTTGCCTGGAAAACATTCTTCCTGATGTTTTCCCAATACTCTTTTGCATCCGAGTGCTATTTTAATGAAATGGAAGCAATGAGATATTTTCTTTTAGTGTACTAAGGCAAGTACAGTTTTTAGAATGCAGAACAGAGGACTCTTGGGACTTAGATATATGGTTGCCAGTTCTGGGCTGGAAAATTCCTGGAGATTTGCGGGCTGAGCTCTGATATTCATAGGATTCGGGGTGAGGAGGTGTTAAAGGTTCAGTGCATGGAGGAGGTGAAGTTACAGTGATCAAAGCTCTTTATTGTGATAACAGCATGGCAACGGATAAACTAAGAGACTGTTGTGCGGGGCCAACGGGGCCAAATATATACACAATCCAGTTCCTGCGCTGGAACACCACTGGGTCATTTGAACCAGCAGGAGCTGGTGATTGGTCCAGGGAAGCAGAGATTTGAATCCTGCTTCCCATTGTTCCCAGTCTCCAAGCTCAGTCCTCCAATGAGCCCTGCAGGAACTGCCTCAAACAACAAGTCTGCATACACAATGGGAGGGACCTAAATGGGGTATAATGCCATAGAGTATACCCTCCAAAGTAGCCATTTCTTGAGGGGAACTGATCTCTGTAGTGTGGAGATCAGTTGCAGTTTGGGAGAACTCCACTTGGAGGCTGACAACCCTACTTCGATAGGGGAGACTGAGGCTCAAATGCAGGATTAGCTATTGTATCTAGTAATCAGTGATGCCAGATGCTGGAAGATCCAACTAGAGGGAACAAGCATAGAACTGGAACCAGAGTGCATTTTGACAAACAAAAGACGCCTCTGTGTCTAAAAGTAGAATCCTTGATTTCTACTATTTCATCCTTCCAGCTACAGAACTTTGTACCACACCCTTGGCCATTGCAGGGTTGACTGATCTTTTGACCTGCCTTATCACTACATTAGTAAAATATGCTGGAGTTCCATCTGTTATCTGGGAGAAGCCATTTTACTTCCATTGCACCCATTTTGAAGGCTTTGTATTTGTTGCTGATTTATTTCTGCCCTCAATTCAAGGTGTTTTTGACTTATAAAGTTCTCACTACTTGGGACTGTTAAATGTGACCCTCAGGCCCCAACTCACTGTCTAGTACCCTCAGATCTGAAGGACATACATGCCCATCTGATACACTTTTTGTGATTGCTTCTTGCAGTCCCCACTGAGGTCTCTGACTCCCCAAACTCCATCCCCAAATCTCCAGGAATCTCCCAACCTGCTCTGGCACCCTACTCCCCCATCCCCCACCAGTGGCCAGGAGAAGCCTAGCAACCCTATCTAGATTCCAGGGTTAGCATAAAATATAGTAAGAAAGAATCATATTTTGCCCTGGTTATTTGTGATATGATAAGAAACAAAATGTAAATTTAAGTCCTTTTTTTTTTAATAGTCTGGATAGTAGTGGTAGGGTTTCAGAATGAAACTGATTACCATCAGGTTCAAAATGAAAGCCCTTTTTCGCATAACATATAAGACTGAGATCCACCTGTGTGTTCCACTACTAGAATAGTCTATTGTGTCAGCAGAGGGCGCTTTGCAGGAAAGAGGGTACTGTCTTTTGCAGAACATCTGCGTGATCCAACTAGTGTTGTCAGTCCAGTACTGTGGAGTTTTAGGGAGGTGTGGACTTGCAGTTAGGTGTTGCACCAATTCCAGAACATTGTGTTGAAATGCAGGGCCAACCCTAGACTGAATGGCACCTTAGGCAAGACTAACATCTGGTGCCCCTCCCTGCACTGATAATATCACCAAGTCACATGGGGGGGGTTGCCCAATTTGTTGCCCCCAGAAGGCCAGGGCCCTAGGCAACTGCCTAGTTTGCCTAGTGGCAGGGCTGGCCCTGTTGACATGACATACTAGATTCCTTTATTGTTTTAGCCTGCCATGGTGTCACTCCTTGGTTCCTGCCAGAAGTGATGTTGTAGCATCAGTGTGATGCCTATTTTCACTCCATTTTTGCCACACCACTCGACACACCACTGAGTGGTGGCAAAAAACTTAGGCTGTTAGGTGGGAGGTCTCACGCCATAGTGGGAGACCTAGCAGCCCTAGCTCCAAACCATAATCAGCATGGAATTTTGGGCCGCAAGATGTGAGGATTTTCTCCAGCTTATATATATAGGTCCATCAACACCTACTGGCCATGACATTTAAATGGAATCTTCATGTTCAGAGCCAACACACTCCTGATTAACAGATGCTGGGTGAACAATGAGGTTCCTGTTGTTCTCATACCCAGCTGTTGTGTTTCCCATAAGCATCTGGATGGCTCCTGTTGGAGACAGTATAGAAGATGAAGCAGACTGTGGGGCTGACCTCGCAGGGCAATGGATGTTTCACATATCGGCTGCTCCACACACTGATGTGGAATTTCTGCAAAAATACGAACCAGAATATTTTCTAGTCATGAGCTGAAACATTTTCTGAACCTCTTTCCAGTGCTCTCACTAGAATGTGATCTGATTTAGCCTCTTTGATTTGACTTAAATGGAGTACACAACATTTCAAAAGTGCCTCATGTTAATTTTATGTCCCAATAGAAGGGGATACTTGAATTGAAATATTTGATGGTGGGGAGGAGGAACAAATTAAGCATGGTTTTAATGTTATATTCATAGTAATTTAGAGCTTAATGCTGAAATGAATTTTACAAGAATAACACTTATTAAATTTTGAGACAATTTAGTGCATATTTCCTTTATGTTGCTTACCAGTGCATTAGCAACACTTTTGTCGGAGTGAGCCCCACTGAATAAATCCGAGCATGCTTCTGAGTTGTTTAGGATTTCTCTAAAAGTAAAGAACAAAAACTTAAAGGCACTGAAAACTGTCAGAGCCCTGATCTTAGCACTCCTGAAGAAGTCCGTATGATATGCCATGGACATGGTTGTCCTCTTGTCGATACCAACAGACTTTGACTTGCTTCCGTGGAACTTACTGAATCACATCCGTTTCACTGTTCTCTGTGGTAGGCAGGCCCTTAGCTTCATTAAGGGCATGGGGGGGCACAGCCCCTCTGTTTAACCCCCCCTTCTTTTTATAGGGCCCCTCCATTGGTCCCGCCCTCTAGGAACCCGACGCACTTTCTTTCTGAACAGGGTCTGCTGAGCGGAGTTGGTAAAGCCAAGTTAAAGGGGGGGGGGCAGCGAGAGAGTGAGCAAGAAAGGGATAGAGAGCAACAGCGCACGGGGGGGGGGAAGCAAGGGAAAGACGGACAGCGAGAGAGAGCGAGGGGGAGAGTGAGAGAGAAAGCGACAACACCTGGGGACTGCAAACGCCACAGACATCTTGAGGCCCGCATGAACAGGGGCTCCATGCTACCACAAGCCCTTCCCTAAACTGTCCTTTCCCTCTGAGGTGGTGGTGGCAAAGATCTGGAAAGGCAAGCGAGCTGAAGGAGGACGTGGTTGCCTGTTGGGCTGAACAACTTGCATCCTAAAAGGGGGGGGGGGAGAGTTATGTCTTTCCTCAAGCCCTCAGCAACAAATGAAAGTCTGCTCAGCACAGCATGGCTGTTTGGTGGCTGTCACTCAGCACTGGTGGCTTAGTCAAAATGACAGCGACTTTGCTGAGGACTGAAACATACCGCGATATCTTGCTCCTCCCTGCTATAATAGCATGTTCCAACCCGACCTTTTTAGAGGACTGAAAGCGGTAACAAATGTTATTGCCTGAGCAGAGGGGGAGACAGAGAAGGTCGCTAGGAGCCTAAACCCCGGCCATCAGTGGTCCATCCCACTTCTGTAAGTGTCTGACTGTTCCACGGATTGCCAAGCGATTCATGGGGGAAAGCATCATTTTTTCAGTACAAGGATTTTAGCTGCCTGCCGTAGCAGACTGAAAATTAGTCACTTGTGATCCTTCAATGTAACTAGGAGCACTGCAAATGCGCATATTAGGTGTGGCAAGGCCCTTCTTTCCTGTTAGCATTCCCCCCTGTTCCCCCCCACCCCATGGTCAGACTCTGGCCTGCTGCAGGCTGCTCAGGCAGGCATGGGCTTTCTCATGAGGAGTAGGGGAAAGTGATCCTCGCCTGGGGGCAGGTGGAGGTCGAAAGCAGAACCTGGAAGAAGCAGCCAAGCCCTGCGGCTCCCCCAATTTTTTTTCACCTGGGCCCCTCCACTCAAAATTTTCTGGCTACAAGTCTGGTGGTAGGGTTGCCATCCTTTTGGTGGGGTCTGGAGATCTCCCAGAATTACAATTGTAATCTGGAGGACAACAAAGATCCATTTCCCTGAAGCAAGTGGCTGCTTTGGAGGGTGAACTATGGCATTTTACCCTCGAGGGCCTGCCCCTCCAAAACCCCTATCTTCCCCAGGCCCCACCCCAAAATCTTCTGGAATTGCCCAACCTGGAGTTGGCAACCCTGTGGCAACACTTGCCTATATTCCTTCCACCATGCAAAAAGCAATGTATAAATAAACATTTTTGCTTTGGTTGTGCAGGTCGAATCAAAATCAATCAGGTGATAATCAAAATCAAGATAACTTGATTTTTTATTTAGATTATTATATATATTTGTGAATTAATAACTTGATTTTTATTTGGATTATTATATATACAATAATATATATATGCATCTTCTCACAATTCCTAATGATAATCACCTGAAGAATATTAATCACATTAATTGCAACTTTAAAGCCACCATGCTTGTCTATACTATTATACATGGCAGTACTATCTATGGCAGTACAATTTCAGATGGGAAGCTGTGTTAGAATGTAAGTAGAACAAACTTTGTGTCTAGTAGTAACTTAGAAAAAAATATTTTCCAGAATATAAGTTTGTGTGTCAAAGCTCATTTTGTCTTTTTTTTTTTTTTGCAATACAGTTATTTTGTGCAAATAGCTCTTTAGCACATTCACTTATTTTGCTCTTAATGTTTGGAATCCTTTTCAGACAACGAGTGTATTTATGAAAGCTTCCCTGAAATTCCTTTGGAAGAAACGACCGAAAATGGTGGTGAGCCAAGTGCTCTGTCCCTCAGTCTTCATGAACAATCTTCTCCAGCATCGTCGAGTGAAGCCTTCACACCAAAGGAGGGGTCTCCCTACAAAGCTCCCATATATATTCCTGATGACATCCCAATTCCCTCAGAGTTTGAGCTTCGAGAATCTAATGTTCCTGAAGCCGGATTAGGGATATGGACCAAAAGGAAGATTGAAGTAGGTGAAAGATTCGGGCCGTATGTAGGAGAGCATCGATCGAGTCTCAAAGATCCTAGTCATGGATGGGAGGTAGGGAAATTATATATTTTATGTATATATATTATATTTTTAAATCTTGCATCGAGTTAGATTTGTTTGCTTTTGTTTCTTCTCTGATAAATGCAAATATTTTGAAAAATAAAATGTGGAGTATATAAGGACAGATAACGCTGTACCCCATAATGCATTATTGAAAGGAAACACACTTGTTCAGAATGTAGTCTCCATGGGTTTCTCATTTTTCTTTGGGCCTTTGCAATGTCAGATGTCTTTCTTGAGATAAATGGAGGAGGTGTGGAAGGAGAGAGGGAGGAGATTATTATCTGAATTTGCCTTTGATACTTCTGTGGATTTCTGATTTTTGGTGATGCTTTGAGTGTGTCACATAATAGAAGAAAAGCAGTGTTTCCTTCCATGGAAACAGGTGGCATCCATTTGTAAACTTTAATAATCAGGGTGAAAGATATTTCCTTTTTGACCAGTGAGAGCAGTCATACAAAGTCATAATACTTTGTGAATAAAGCTAACAAATATTAGTTTTTACAATAACTCATGCTGTGCAGAAATTATTGTAATTTTGGAAAGAAGTTGTAAGACTCCTTTAGCAAGTGCCTTTGGCAAACAGGTATAGTTCCTTATTCTGAGGACTTCTGAAAATGAGAATAAAGAGAATTGTATAGAACTTATTAGCATAGATTCAGGTGGGTAGTCATGTTTGTCTGAAGCAACGGCACAAAGCTGGAGTCCAGTGGCACCTTTAAGAATGACAGAGTTTTATTCTGGGTATAAGCTTTCATGTGTGTGCACACTTCTTCAGATACATTGAAAGAGAAGTCACCAACCATTACATATAGCCAGAGGGTGAGGAGGGTGTTGCTAGAAAGGGCCAATTAGAGTCAAGATGCATAAGTAACTTTCAATGTATCAGAAGAGAAGTGTGTGTGCACATGAAAGCTTATACCCAGAATAAAATTGTCATTCTTAAAAGTGCCACTGGACGCAAACTTATAAGCACTTATAATAAACTTATAATGTAGCCATTGCTAGACATAACAGCGCACTTACATTCTCCCTAACAACGCTGGCCATAATTGATCCCACTGTAAGTTATGCATCAAAATGGCACTCCTACACAGTACACGTTACCCTAGAACTTTGTTCTGTTGCTTCAGACCAGCATGGCTTGGCTACCCACCTGAATCTATGCTTAATAAGTTCTAAGTTCTCATAAACATAGCCTTATCTATCTTTACTTCCTAGACTCACTGAACCCTTGAGGGACTCCTTTGGTTTCTCATTTTTACAGCTATGTTGGCCCATTGTCCTCACATATAGTCTTCCAGTTGTTTGAAACCTCCCTGGTTGTCCTGTGATGCAGCTCAGGCATCCATGCTTCAGATTTTGCCTTCCTGTCTGCATCACATTTTTGTCCTGATCTTGATGGGTCTTCCTAACTCATGCCAAAATATTGTTAGGCAGTTCTGACTCTTTGTCTGCTCTTCCCTTTCCAACAAGAAAGCTTTGGTGGTGGGGACAATGATGACCAGGTGTTTTCTCCTTAAACTCTGCAGCTGTAGCTATTGCTGCTTTATGTTCTGCTTCCTCCTAGAAGGTGGTAGAAAGGCCAAAGAACTGATAAATGTTCTCTTCTCCTTAGATCCAGGTGGGCAGTGAACCTGTTAACTTCCATTTCAGTGTGTCTGAGGAAGTATACATGTACATTTAATAAAACTTTGTTGGTCTTGAAAGTGCCACTGGACTCAAAATTTGTTCTCTTCTCCTGAGTCCTTCTCCTTCCTGACAGCAGCAATGAGGTTTTGGGAGGCAGGGTAGTATGATGATGATGAAAGCCCTCTCTCTGCAGCTTGTTTTTTTCTCAGGATATGTCCTCACATCACCCACTGAATTGTGTGCTTCATGCACATTTTGCAGAAAGACAACTCCTTCCCCAACTTGCTGTAGTAAACACTGAGCTGCCTACAAAATGCTTAAGCCTTATGATATACTAGTGGGAATACCAGAAACATCACCTGGTCCCGTAATTGCATTTCTTTTTAGAATAGCTCAGATAATGGTAAAACTCTTTCATTGTCTACTTTGTATATGTACAAAAGTAACTATATGACTCATTGCTTTGTGTCTTGAGTCTGCTTATTTTTTATGTAGTAGAAAGGTTATGCTTTCTCAGGTTCATCACCACACAGTTGCCCAGGGGGCCAGGCTTTAAAACAGGGGTGGGGAACCTTTTTTTCTGCCAAGGGCCATATGGATATTTATAACATCATTCGCAGGCCATACAAAATTATCACCTTAAAAAACAGTGCTCTGCCAAGGGAGAATGATTCAGGCCAGCAAAATTAAATGCAAATAATTGTTTTTCTATTTGAAGTTATGTGGAGAGAGCCTAATCTGGCACACACACACACATGGCCTGCCGCCCTAGGCAAATGCATAGGTCCAGGGCTTTTTTGTAGAAAAGGCCCAGCAGGAACTCAGTAGCATATTAGACCACATCCCCTAATATTAGCATATTAGGTCACACACTCATTAGCATATTAGGCCCCACCATCTGGGATAATCAGTAAAATAAAGAAACAGGAATAAAGGCACAAAGAAATAGGGGGAAGAATTTGAAAGAAAGGGAAATAAAGAAATGAGGGGGAAACTTACCTGAACTGTGACAGTAACTTTTCCAGGCCCTGCAGCAATTCTGGTCGGCCAGCCATGCCCCAGGGAGGCTGCCGCACAGTACATCTGGGCCCTGTGATCCCTGCCTGGCCCTGGGGAGGCTGCTGCACAGCGCGGCTGGGCCTCACGATCCTCGCTGGCCAGCCAGGCCCCAGGAAGGCTGCCACATGGCTTGGTTCAGCCCAGCAATCCCTGAAGGCCACACCAAGTGACCTCGGGATGGAGGTTCCCCACCCCGGCTTTAAAGAGTGACACATTTAGATGGAAGTAAGCAGGGGCCATTTTGTGGAAAAATAGGTGGTGGAGCTCATCCAGGGATTGTTATGCAGCTGCAATACTATTCAATGGAGAAGGAGGTGGAACTCTCAGAAGGTGGTGGAACTCTCAGAAAGGTTCAGGAGCTGTGCTCCTGTGAGCTCCCACTGAATCTGAAGCCTGGAAGTAAGTGTCTTCAGTTAAAAAAATTACTGTTGTTTTTTCTTCATATTGAATGTGTGTGTGGGGGGGAGAGCTCACCAAAGTCATAGTTTGCCTTGGGCAGGCCCTGATCTTGAGAAGATATCCTGATACTTTTCCTTAATGAGAAGCCCTGTAGTTGGTGGTCAGATAGCTTAATGTTTCCCTTCGTGCTCTTTTATCCCTTTTGTCAGCCAACGGGAGAAATGTTCATAATTGTACCTGCTTATTACGAAGGAGATGGGGCTTAATTAAGGTTTGGCTTCTGAACATCCCTGCCAACAAGCTTGATTTAGGCCAAACAAACTCCTGCTAAATGCTATTGATTATGAGCCTGCTTAGCCCTCCTCCTGAAATCAATGGGACACCACAGTTCGGTCTGAACTGTTGCTCAGAAATGAGTTGTGTCAATTTTACTCAGACACAGTTTGCAGTAAATATGATTAAGGCTGTAGCTATAAACATGCCGTATATTGGTTTTATTAATAAAAAATATTTGTTGCATACATAAAGTAGACAGCCGTATCTGGAACTATAATTTATTAGTATCAATGAGCAAAGTAATGTTTATAAGCAAACATGCCTTATTTAGCCAATACTTAATAAATGTATCCATGATTATGTTTATGTGTGGTTATTTTTAAAAATTGTTCTGTAGAGCAGACTCAGGAACATATGAACATATGAAGCTGCCTTATACTGAATCAGACCCTCGGTCCATCCAAGTCGGTATTGTCTACTCAGACTGCAGCAGCTCTCCAGGGTCTCAAGCTGAGGTTTTTCATGCCTATTTGCCTGGACCCTTTTTAGCTGGAGGTGCCGGGGATTGAACCTGGGACCTTCTGCTTACCAAGCAGATGCTCTACCACTGAGCCACTGTCCCTCCCCAGTAGTAGATAGGAAGTAGATAGAAGGTTCTAAAGTGACAGTAACGGATTTTTTTTTTAATAAGAAACGTTCACTGTAGACAGGGCTAGCCTAGACTGTCTGGCACCCTAGGCAAGTCTAACTTCTGGTGCCCCCCCTGCACTGATAATGCCACTGAGTCACATGGGGTCACCCAAGTTGGCACTCCCCAGAAGGCTGGCACCCTAGGCAATTGCCTAGTTTGCTAGTGGCAGGGCCGGCCCTGACTGTAGAAGGTCACTGGGCTTCATCTAGCAGTGTCCATACAAAGATTTGACTAGGATGCATTGTGCACGATCCTGTCCATTGTGCTTGTTCCTGTACTTTACCTATGAAATGTTTTGTGGGATGAAAATAATTTGTTGTGATGTAGTGACACTCTGCGCCATAATTAGAGTGCTGTAGAGCGGCTTAAATGAAAAGCTATAAATTTGGATTTTATCTCAGTTTGCGGGTCTAAAGCTGAGCATCGTCTAATCAGGTATTGGTTGGCTAAAGCCCCGATCGAACAAAAGGTCACCGTCCAAGGGCAAAAGGGCAAGCTTCTTTGCAGTTTGTCATGGGAGGTTTCAGGATTTGCCGGCAGGCCTTTCTCATGTGGAGGCCAAGTATCTGTAGTTCACTGAGAGAGTGAGTATTTCTGGAAGAACAAAGAAAACAGATATTCAACAGTTAGTACAGTAAAGGAGCACAACGTTTGTGATTGCCCCATTCTTTTCAGCCTGGGAAAGATGCATGGAGAGTCAACTTGACAATGCTATGAAGGCCACTTTTTCATGTGTCTCTTTGGAATGCACATAGTTTATATATTTTCATACATGCACATGCATTCTCCTGCAGCTTGCTGAACATGTCATGTATTTTGTGGTCTTTTAAAGATTTACTCATTGTGTACAAGGTTTCTGTAATGGTTTCTCAGTGTTTTGTATACTAACTCTTGGGATCAGCATTAAGAACAGAAGGGTAAGAACATAAGAAGAGCCCTGTTGGATCAGACCAATGGTCCATCTAGTCCAGCATCCTGTCTCACACAGTGGACAACCAGTTCCTCTGGACAGCTAACGGCAGGGCACAAAGGTTGAGACCTACCCCTGATGTTTCCTCCTGGCTAATGTTCCCTCTAAGCTGCAGAGTCTTGTGAGCAAAAAGTCTACTTTGTGAGCTACTGGCGTTAACATTGTGAGCTATGGGCATGAAAGTTGTGAGCTGCTGCATAAATGAGTGTGCTCTGGGGTCATCCTTCCTGAGCTAAGACAAAAATGTGTGAGCTGGAGGCTAAAAATCTGTGAGCTAGCTCACACTAACTCAGCTTAGAGGGAACACCTGGCTCTGGGATTCAGAGGTTTAATGCCTCTGAATGTGGAGGTTCCCCTCAGTCACCATAGCTAGTAGCCTCTGATAGACCTATCCTCTATGAAGCTATCGAATCCCCTTAAACCTGTCTATTCCTGTGGCCATCACTACATCCTCTAGCAGTGAATTGCACATTTTGAGTGCTCTCTGTATAAAGAAGTAAGAAGACACTGGATGTGAAGTATTACAAAAACAGAAAATATGCCACAAAGTAAGGGTGCACAATTTGTACCATAAATTGGAGGGCAGTGGAGACTTGGCATGTTTTAATAGTTTTCCCACCTTGCTGTGAGGTCTTAGACTGCTTTTAAAAAAGTTACATGGCACTGTTTAAAATATATGCAATGCAGATGCCATCTACCGAAATGCAAGGCTGGACAGGAAGAACTGCTCTGACTTGTACTTTGGCAATTAACTAGAACGGGGGTGGCCAACTGGCAGCCCATGAGATGACTTTATCTGTCCTCCAAGAGGTTTTATAAGCATCACTCTCTTTGGATGGTGTGTTGCTGAGCAGCAAAGTCTCCCTTGGTGAATTTTATCCTTCACCCATTATGGGGAACAATGTTACAGCCAAGACAAGGCTGGAAACATCAGGATTGTCCTATTGCCCAAATATCGTTAGGAGAAATCCCCAATGACTCCATTCTGAATGGGGTGGTATGAGTGTTGGACAAGGGCTGACAGAGATTTGGGTTCAAACTTCAGGTGTGAAGCTCACTGAAAGACTTGACTTCAGTTATTCTCTTTCTCTCTCTTTCTTTACTTACCCTAACTCACAGGTTATGAGAGCAAATGAAGTCAGGAATCATTACACTGCACTAAGCTACTTTGAAGGAAGTGTGGGGTAAAAATTAAGTTATTCCAATCAACTGTGTCATATTAATACAGGCATCTGGCTTAATTAAAGTGAGTTACCTGGGATTCTAAATATGAGATTCTGACTCTGGATTAAACCCTAAACTGATATGATATACTTGCATTTGTATATTACCAGGATTCTTCCCCTACTTTCTTTATGAACAGGAAAGATAGAGGTGTGAGGCTCTGGTGAGCCCAGCAGTGAACTTGGTTTATGCACATTCAAGCATTCTCATTTCCCTTGCTTGAGTGTCCCTGTTGCTTTGGGGTTTGGTGCCAGTTTGGCATAGTGGTTAAGTGCACGGACTCTTATCTGGGAGAACTAGATTTGATTCCCCATTCCTTCACATACAGCTGCTGGAGTGACCTTGAGTCAGTCGTAACTCTCTCAGAGCTGTTCCGCTCAAAAGCAGTTTCTGTCAGAGCTCTCTCAGCCCCACCTGCCTCACATGCCTCTGTTGTGAGGAGGGGAAGGGAAAGGATATTGTAGTGAAGGGTGGGGTATAAATCCAATCTCCTCCTCCTGCCCCTCTGCATGTGTTTTACTTCCCCTACTGGTTGATTCAGTATTACATCATTGTATGTCCCGCTTATCTTCCTGCAGATTTAAACTACAGGTTTTTTTATGCTGCTCATACATCAATGTAATATCGAATCAACCAGTAGAAGGAGCAAAGCATGTGTGGAAAAGAACCCCACCCCCTGAGCAATAGGGAGACACAAGCGAGGAAAATGGAAGAGCCCAGTGCCAGCTTGACATGATGTCTGAATGCAGCCTGGGCGTTTCTGTATGACAAATATTTCAAAGTGTTTTTGTCTCATTTACATATATTTTTGGGCTGCACTTAAAACAGGTTGTGTACACATCTAAAAATGTAATATGTGGACTGGACCTTTAGAGTTTGAAAAATACAAAATATGGGGGCAGAGAAGATAACTTTTCATCTTCAGGGCTATTTTAATGGAAACGGATGAGACCCAATGAAACTTTTGGAAGCCACAGAGGTTCGTATAAGTGAGTGAGAATGTGATTAGCTACAGTGATTTATAGCAAGACTGACATAAAATAATACATGTAATTTACTAAGGCCCCTTGAGGTTGGCACATTATTTTTTTTCAAAATATTCACAAGCATGAATCATCTTTTGAAACAATGCTAGGGCCTGGCTCACATAACTACTGGCATTTATCATGCTACTAATGTTATTTGGTCCCATCAACCAAAAACTTGCTTGTCCAAGTCTTACTGGAATGAGATGAGATTGTACAAAAACATACTTCCTGTCCTTGCATGTACTGACATTGAGGGGAGGGGGTCACTTTAGAGCACTGGAACAAGAACATCTGAAAATGGCATCTGAAAACCAGTACCACAGGAAGGAGAAAACAGAATGTAAGTTTGGCGGGCAGAGGGAATAAAGAGAGGGAATGAGACCACAGTGCTGTAATGGGTGATGGGCAGAACTTTTTTTTGGTAGAAAAAGCCTAGCAGGAACCCAGTTGCATATTAGGCCACACTATTATGGTGTCACTATTGTTTCACACAGGGCTTTTTTTGTAGAAAAAGCTAAGCAGGAACTTATCTGCATATTAGACCACACCCCCTGATGCCAAGTCAGCCGGAACTGTGTTCCTGTGCATTCCTGCTAAAAAAAAAAAAGCCCTGGTTGTGGGGGAGAAAAAAACATGACCAGAGGGTGAGGTGAACATGGGGAGAAAAAAAAACAGAAGGGTAGTTTGGTAAGGAGACAAAAATGTAAAAATCCTGACTGGAAGTTAAAAAAAAATCAGAGTGGGGGGGACTCCAAATACAGCTAGAGAACATGTGGGTTGGGAAAAGGATTTTCCTTCCCCTGCAACACCCCCAGGTAACAGGTTTATCCTACTCTAGCTGTTAAGCATATACTGGAAATAAGATGAGCCCCAACCTAAAAAGTTAAAATGACCTATAGCCAAAGCAGCTTTTGCAATTCTGTCACTTATATGAGGGCTTTGCCTATTTACTTTGGGGGAAATAGAACTTTTTACTTTACTTTTACTTTTTACTTTTTGCTTTTTACTATTTACTTTGGGAGGAAAAGAAGTTTGGAACTGAAGATGCTTATATGCTCAGCTCCCTTGGTTCTCTCAAGGGAAGCTGGGAGGCAAGAACACTGGTGATGACCAGGACAGCAGCAAAGGGAGGGGATGTTCTCCTCTCACTGGCATGTATTAATCTGCTTGCATTCTCACTCGCATTTCTCCTGGAGAGTGTAGACAGGAATAAGAACATAAGAGAAGCCATGTTGGATCAGGCCAATGGCCCATCCAGTCCAACACTCTGTGTCACACAGTAGCCAAAAAAATTACACACACACACACACACTGTGGCTAATAGCCACTGATGGACTTCTGCTCCATATTTTTATCTAACTCTCTCTTGAAGCTGCCTATGCTTGTAGCCGCCACCACCTCCTGTGGCAGTGAATTCCACAAGTTAATCACCCTTTGGGTGAAGAAGTACTTCCTTTTATCTGTTTTAACTTGACTGCTCAGCAATTTCATTGAATGCCCATGAGTTCTTGTATTGTGAGAAAGGGAGAAAAGTACTTCTTTCTCTACTTTTTCCATCCCATGCATTATCTTCTATCAGTTGTAGGACCTCCTCTCTTGTCACCTCAATCTGACTCAGGTCTTTCAACACCCCTTCCAAAATTAGTGGTTCTGGAGCGGGCAAACACTTCTCGTCTTCCACAGTGAAGACGGAGGCAAAAAATGCATTCAACTTCTCAGCCATTTCCCTATCCTCCTTCAGGAATCCTTTTACCCCTTGGACATCCAAGGGCCCCACTGCCTCCCTGGCTGGTTTCCTACTTCTAATATATTTTAAGAAATTTTTATTGTTGGTCTTTATGTTTTTTTGCAATATGCTCCTCGTAGTCCCTTTTTGCCTGCCTGATCACAGTCTTGCATTTGATTTGCCACAGCCTGTGTTCCCTTTTATTAATCTCACTTGGACTAGCTTTCCACCACTTAAAGGAGTCCTTCTTACCTTTTACAGCTTCCATTATTTTGTTTGTTAACCATGCAGGCCTTTTCTTATACCCCTTTGTGCCTTTCCTAACTTGTGGTATATATTTTATCTGAGCTTCTAGGATTCTAGTTTTGAATAGCCTCCAAGCTTCCCCAAGGGTTTTGTCTGTATTTACCTTTCCTTTCAGTTTCCTCTTCACATGCCTCCTCATCTCAGAGAATTTACCCCTTTTAAAGTTAAACGTAGTTGTGCTGGTCTTTTGGGGAAACTCTCTATTTATACAAACGGTGAAATCAGTAACGTTATGGTCACTGCTCCCAAGCAGTACGATCACTTTTACATCTCTCACCAAGTCTTGGGCATTACTTAGGACCAAATCCAGGATCACCCCACCCCTGGTAGGTTCTGAGCCTGTCTGCTCCATAGCACAGTCATTGAGAGCATCAGGAAACTCAATCTCTTTCTCTCGACCAGAACACATATTGACCCAATCAATCTGCGGGTAGTTAAAATCACCTATTACGACACAGTTGTTACATTTAGCCGCTTTCTTTAATCCTTCCATCATATTATAATCGTCCTCTATCTTTTGATTTGGTGGGCAATAACAAACTCCCATAGTTAAATTTCCTTTTGGGCCCTCTATTTCAACCCAAAGCATTTCTAGAAGGGAATCTAATTCTCTTACCTCAATCCTGCTGGACCATATACCCTCTCTGACATACAGAGACACCCCACCTCCAACCCTTCCCTCCCTATCCTTCTGATATAACTTATATCCAGGAATCACCGTGTCCCACTGATTCTCCTCATTCCACCATGTTTCTGAAATTCCCACAATGTCTATGTTTTCTCCCACCACTAAACATTCCAACTCACGAATTTTACTTCGAACACTTCTTGCATTTGCGTACAAACATCTATAATTTCCCAGGCAAGCTAGGCCTGCCACCTTCCTCCTGCCACCTCGAGACTTTGGCAGACAGTCCATACTGTTTGTCACCATCTCAGTGGACAACTCTGATCCATTACCCGGTAGAAAAGTAACAGCTAACCCTTCATCTCTTTGAGATGAGTCCTCCCGAACCAGAGACTTTTCATCTTCTGTCGGCTTTCCCCCAAGATTTAGTTTAAAAACTGCGCTGCCACCTTTTTTGATTTTAAGCGCCAGCAGCCTGGTTCCATCTGATGCAGACTGTGGCCATTCACGTTAATTTAAATCAGTTGTAGCCCACCCTCCCATTTCCAAGTGAAGCTAAGACTGACATATGCCTATCTTGGACAAAACCAATCTTATGTAAATATCAAAACCACAAAATCCTTCATTTAGAAGCTGTAGAAACACAGTAGCTGGTTTAAGAGCCTAACAAGATGTTAACAGAACAAAGCTTTAGTCCAATGGCATCTTTAAGACCAACAGTGTTTTATTCAAGATATAAGCTTTTGTGTGCACATGCACTTCTTCAGATACAATGAAATAGAAATTACCAGTTCATACATATAAAAATAGAGGGTGAGCATTACATTAGCATACAGCATAATAAAGATGTTTTAAAGATTCAAGGACCAAACAGGAATAAAAAGCTTAGTTTATGTGGTTAACATTTGTTTGGGTTTAATTCCGAGGGAAAACATAGTGAAGAAAATAAATATGTCAAAAGTGGAGATTGATGGGCAGATGTATCCTTAATTGTGGGAGTCTGAGAGTAATTAACTGAAACCCTGCCATAATACTTCATCCATCTCCTCTCAATTGTGGAGGTGATCTTACAGTATATTCTTCTTTGAAGTGGGGGATTAACTAGAGTTATCTCCTCTGTTCCCAGACTAGAGAAATACATTACAATCTACCATTCCAAATTACATTACATTGTGCTATTCATTACCACTATTCTAATCTGTTATTCTAAATAAGGAGTAAAATAAAGACGTCCTCATTACCAGGAAAGATGACGGAAAACTCGGCCACACTGTATTCAGGAAACCCACACACACCGATCGCTACCTAAATAAGAATTCCAATCATCATCCTCGCCAAAAACGCACAGTTGTAAAAACCCTCATTCACCGTGCATCATGCATCTGTCAACCAAGCCAACTCCAACAGGAACTACACCACCTCAAACAGTCACTGCAGGCCAATGGATACTCCCAACAAGAAATTAGAAGAGCCCTCCATCCCAGGAGACCATCCACACCAAATCCCGAGCCACATACAAATGTGGGTACAGCCTTCCTGCCTTACATAAAATCTGTCACCGACCGCATTGGCAAAATTCTCAAATGCCATAATGTTGACACAGTCTTCAAGCCCACACAACAGATCCGCCACATGCTGCGCTCGGCCAAAGATATGAGAGATCCACTTTCAACCCCTGGAGTCTACAAAATACCCTGCTCCTGTGGTGCAGTCTACATTGGCACTACCCAACGCAGTATCAACACCTGTCTCACCGAACACAAGAGACACTGTTGCTTGTTTCAGCCAGAAAAGTCAGCTGTAGCTAAACATGCACTTCAAGAAGGAGACCATGTCATCCACTTTGAAAGAACTGAAGTCTCACATTATCATACCCGCCTGAACAGAGAAGCTATTGAGATTTACAAACACCAGCACAATTTTAACAGAAAAGAAGATGGCATTTTCATCCACCAATCTTGGTACCCAGCTCTGCAAAACACCCTACAGACTATAAATTGCAGAAAGTCTCAGAACAACCAGCAAATTCCACAGAACAATTAGCACAGTCAACAACCATCTTCCTTATCTTCAAACCCCTTCCAACCCTCCCAGCAATTAACACAGAACAATGGTCACATTCAACAGCCAGTTTCCTTATCACTACCCTTCCAGGAAGCCCCACCAAACAATGGGCACATCCACAAACCAATTGTCCTTTCATCACACCCCCTCCAGCCTAGAAATAGCAGCTCTCCAGCAGCCCTGGCCCCACTCAATGCACAGCAGCCAAAAAGGTCAGAGCGCCTGCTCTGGCTGCAACGCCACTGAGGATGTTCTCCGCAGCTGAGAATGAAATGTCTGGAAGGAAAACTTTCTCCAGTAGAACACGGCACTTGATCCCAAAAGATTCTACAAACCCTAATAAAAATAAAGAGAATCTATCGCCTTTCTAGGGGATTGGTGAGAATAGCTGAATGAGGCTTCATGAGGTTAGCATATGTAGTGAGATAAGAAACCAATATTTCTGTTAGGTCCCGGGGATTCTGTTGTTCTGAGCAGCAATTTCCCTTTGCTGTTTCTGAAATTCTTTTGCAATAAAACAACTACTTTGAGGTCACCCACTGGATGTCCTGGAAGACTGAAGTGTTCTTCTATAGCTTTTTCAGTCTAGTGATTCTTGATGTTGAATTTGTATCTGAAGAAGTGCATATTTCACTGTATACATTTCATTGTATCTGAAGAAGTCCACATGCACACAAAAGCTTATATCTTGAATAACATCTTATCCCTATTGACAAGTTGGTAAAATGTGGTTTGGATCCTGTTACCGTTAGGTGGATCTGTAACTGGTTGACAGATTGCACCCAAAGAGTGCTTGTGAATGGTTCCTCATACTCTTGGAGAGAAGTGACAAGTGGAGTACCTCAGGGATCTGTCCTGGGACCTGTTTTGTTCAACATCTTTATCAGTGATTTGGATGAAGGGATAGAGGGAATGCTTATTAAATTTGCAGATGATACTAAATTGGGAGGGGTTTCAAACACAGAAGAAGACAGAAACAGGATACAGGATGACCTTGACAGGCTGGAAAACTGGGCTAAAACCAATAAAATGAATTTTAACAGGGATAAATGTAAAGTTCTGCATTTAGGTAGGAAAAATCCAATGTATGGTTATAGGATGGGGGAGACTTTTCTTAGCAGTAGTATGTGCGAAAAGGATCTAGGGGTCTTAGTGGATCATATGCTGAACATGAGTCAACAGTGTGATGCAGTGGCTAAAAAGGCAAATGCAATTTTGGGCTGTATCAACAGAAGTATAGTGTCCAGATCACATGATGTGATGGTATTGCTTTACTCTGCTCTGGTAAGACCTCATCTGGAGTATTGTGTTCGGTTTTGGGCACCACATTTTAAGAAGGATATAAACAAGCTGGAATGAATCCAGAGGAGGGTGACGAAGATGATGAGTGATCTGGAGACCAAGTTCTATGAGGAAAGGTTGAAGGAGCTGGGGATGTTTAGCCTGGAGAGGCGGTGGCTGAGAGGTGATATGATCACCATCTTCAAGTATTTGAAGGGCTGTCATATAGAGGATGGTGTGGAATTGTTTTCTGTGGCCCCAGAAGGTAAGACCAGAACCAATGGGTTGAAATTAAATCAAAAGAGTTTCTGGCTCAACATTAGGAAGAACTTCCTGACTGTTAGAGCGATTGCTCAGTGGAACAGGCTTCCTCGGGAGGTGGCGGGCTCTCCTTCCTTGGAGGTTTTTAAACAGAGGATAGGAAGGGCTTTAGAGGCCATCTTGCCCCAAACATAGCTCAATGCACAAAATCTAAATCTAGAGCATTCCTGACAGATGGCTGTCAGCCCTCTATCTCAGGATCCCCCTTCCCCATCCCTGGCTCTGTTCTCGAGTTCTTCGTACTATTTGGACATTTCTCCTAATATTTAAGTGAAATCTGTTCTCCTGTAACTGAAGCCCATTAGCTCCAGACTTTTCCTCTGAAGCAGCAGAGAAATTTTTTTTTGTCGTCTTCTCAATGAACTTTGGACAGAAACATTTTATAGGTATCAGATATTTTTTTTGAGCCAAAGGGCAAATCTTAGTAAGGAAATGCCTAGCAAACCAATTACAACTGATTGCTTAAACCAGACTACAGCAGCTGATTCAAATGGCATTTCACTGGCAAAGGGACAGGAAAGAGTGTGAATGAGCCTGACAGAATGAAGGGAAGATTCTAACACTAGATGAAAAGTTGGCTAAAGACCAGATCCTCATAATTTTTTTTTGTTAACAGAAAGATGTAAATACTCTTCAGCTCCTTAGGAAGATAATATACAAAAGCTTAAGATGCATGTATGTGTGTGTGAGGGGGAGGACAGCATAATCATAAAACTGAATTAAAGAAGACTGACAAACAATCATAATTCTTCCCATTAAATAAAAGCATGATAAAGAAATTTATTATGAAATGACACATTATGAAAGCTGGGATTCGAAGATGAGTTCCTTGCGTTAAGTACAGTAGATGCCATTAAGGAAAACAGTCAATATGTCACTAAGCCACAGCCTGTAAAATTAAATTGATTTGGTAAATGTAAGTAAGATAGATCTGTTTGCTTTCATCATCAATTTTGAGGGGGTGAACAGGTGATGTCACCAACCTGGGAGCGATAAAGATGCAGGACCATCTGGAAAGCTTGGTGATGGATGGGCAACTGCTTTTGGATGGTGACAGTGCTGTGGCACTTTGTCACTTGGGATGCAGTACTTAATAACTTTTCAATACCATCATAATAAATTTCACTGCCTTATTAATATAGAAATGGTGAGTTATTACTGTGATGGCCATTGTAAATAACAGGAGATGCAGCTGTCAAAAGCTGATTGTTCGGGCATGTTTCCTTAAGCAACGCAGTTGACTCAGGATATTCAGTGCATGTCTGTACTAAGCGGAGTTTATTGGTCTTGTCAAAAGAGAGAGAAAAACAAGGGTTCGAAACTTGTTAGAAAGTGATATCAAGTCCCTAATAAAATCACATTGAAGACATTCACTGACTTTTTCTTCCAAGGGACAAAAAAGAGGATGGTAAATCATCTTTCATAACACCATTTAATGTAAAATAATATCCATTAACCCTAATATGTCTTTTACCAACTGGAACAGAACATGCCTTTTGGAGGGTTTAGGGTATTTGTTCACTCATCACAACACCAGGAAAAGGAATGAAATATCCGCTTTTCATTAACTAGTTACCTTTGATAAAAACCTGCCATTCTCTCAAATCAAGCAGGAGGGGAGGAAAATAATTGAACAGATGTAGCTAATAGCACCCAATGACAAAGAAATATGGATGAAATTATAACCATGTGTCACAAAATAGTGGGCAGGAAAGATCATCTGGGTGTGTTTGATGAAAGCCGAGGACTGCTTCATGACACGGACATCAGCCCGACGCCTCGAAAGAAACAAAATGTGTAGATAGATGGAAGGGGAAGATGAATGACCCAGATCCATCAGTTAGCACTATTCAGCTTGTTATGCCATTGTTCCCTTGGAAGATAATTAAATCAGTGATGTCTTTCTTATTTGTTGAAAGGGTGGCCCAAACTTGTAAAGAATATCAAAAGCACCTCAAACATATTATTCTTTTGTGTGTGTGTGCGTGAGAGAGAGAGAGAGCGAGAGAGAGGGGGAAAAATAGCATACTGACTTTGCTTTTCAGACTCTGGCATTGTGAGCCTTTAATTAAATGTCTTTTCTTAGCGTTTCTGTAACCACTGAAAAGAGAGCCAGCAGTCTATTAACAGGCAATAAAGTTCAGGAAGCCGACAACTAGTTTCTTGGGTCAGAGGTGAAAACTGCATGCAAAATGAAACAAAGGTGTGTTTTGATGGCTCAACAAGCAGTGAAGAGACAGAGCGCAAGTAGGCACCGGGAGAATGTGACATTCTAAAAGAGAAGCCCAGGGAAGAACCCGCCTCGTTCAGTCAGTTTCCAGTGAAATCTAACCAACAATGGCATTCGCTGTTCCTTCCAGCCAGAGGGCTGGCCTTTGGATGCATTGACAAAAATATCAAGTAGCGCTTCTCCCTTCTGCATAACACCCCCCCCCCTTCCATATATCTACCAGAACTAGCAACTCCTGGCCCCTGTTCTGCCATCCAGACTATCCTGGGGGTTTGTCAGGTCCGAGAGGGCCTCTGCCACGCCTCCCCCACCCCATTCCCACAGCTGCACCAGACAGCTCCTCCCTGATACCCAGCTGGCCTCTCTTCTTAACATCCTTTCCCATCACATATTGGAACGAGCATAAGCATCTGTCTTTATGAGACTGACTACTGCAGGATCTCATTTTGAAAATTCAGTATGTGATCATTTAAAGGGGGGGGGGTTGCAAATGCCTTAAAGGTACAGACTAATAAAAGATGACATCTTCCTCCCATAAATGTAATATTATATCACACGGAGCTGTAAAGTAGCAGGAGAGTCTTGTTGCTGATGGGTTTGCTAAGGTTTTGTTATTTGTCTTATATCCCAGTCCTATGAAGTGTGGCACTGACCGGGGCACAAGGAATCATGTATCAGGAAGATACCCAGGGCTTTTTTTGTAGCAGGAGCTCCTTTGCATATTAGGCCACACACCCCTGATATAGCCAATCCTCCAAGAGTTTACAGAGCTCTTAGTACAGAGCCTACTGTAAGCTCCAGGAGGATTGGCTAAATCGGGGTGTGTGGCCTAATATGCAAAGGAGTTCCTGCTGCAGAAAAACCCCCCAAAACCCTGACAGCTTGTAGTATTGAGCTGGTTTTTGAGACCCAGCTCAGTGGACATGCACACTACACAACAGGGAGCATTGCCCACTATGGCAGACTGCAAAGTAATTTTGGAAGGTCTGAAGTGGACTTCATTGGAGGAAGACTATGTCTACATGATTGCCCCCACGATTTCTGTTGTTCTTTTTATTATTATTTTTTAAAAGTGTTTTAGCCTTAGGTGTTCTTTTTGATTGCCTGGCAAAAGAGAAACAACACCCACATTTATTTTATTGGGCAAGTTTATGAGACTCCTTTCTCCCTAATAAAGTCCCTTTACCTGGCTTATATAAATTACAATTTTAGAAACATTCTAAATAATAAAAAAGGGAACCATTAAAACCGTTGTGTCAATGATTAAAAAAAACCAGGAGAGACAATGAAGAAAACAGAGCACAGCTGCAGAAGCAGCAATAAAAGAAAGAAAGAAGAAAGAAGGCCCTCCAGAACAAAATAATCCTAGTCTTCAAAAAGGCAAGAGGAGTCTGGCACAAGGAAGTCCCTGTTCCTTGAGAACTGTAACCCTTAACTTTGGAAGGCTGAGGCATTTGAAGCAGGCAGTCACGTAAAGATCTTAGCATGTGGGAAAGTTCATTCAGTGACAGACATTCCCTTCTCTGATCTCTGATATTCCTAGACCAGAGGTCTGCAACCTATGGCTCTAGAGTCAAATGTGGTTTAGCACAGAATCTGATATGGCTTTTTTAAAAAAAGAACATTAACCAACTTTAAAATATATTGGAAGGGTAGATGGGATGCTCAAATAACCAGTATGTGAAGAGAAAGTCAGACAAAGACTTTTATGGGACTAAAGGGCCACTTACAGAAAAAGAAATGGTAGAAGTGAACAATTACCAAGTGCAAATGCTTTGCAGATTTATGTCAGTGCACTGAAACAGTTGTGCAGGGCGGTCCTGTGTATATTTATTAGTTATTGTGAGACCTTGTTTGTGCAGCTTCCCTAAGAAAGGACTCGCAACAACCAGTGTTTGGGCTGCAGAAATTCTGGGTAGCAGAAATTGTGGATTATCAGTTAATGTGTCAGCTATGAGTAATGTTATGCTGTATAGTTTCATTTATGCAACAGAAGCTTTTCTTTTACTGGCTTTTGTGTATCCCTTGTTCTCCCCCTGAGGCGGAGGACATCTTGTGGGTGATTCCCATCCTACTTTTTGGTGTAGTTTTATAAAAACTACTGCTAACAGTAATTTGTTTTAATAATATGTGTCTTATTTCATCTCCATAAACTTCCTAACCACACAGGGCTGATAGGTTTGCCATGCTTCCCATGATCTGCTTTGGATCTTTTTATGTGGGAGAAGTCAGTGACTCCTTTTGCGTTCTGTGGGAGAAATTTATGGAGATAAAACCAAACACTTTGTTGAAGGTGGAATTAAGCTTCAAAAAGGCAAGAGGAGCCTGGCACAAGGAAGTCCCTGGTAGTTGACCATGCCAGTATCAGAGGCAGGTTCTGGGACACTCTCAACAGTGTTTGTAGATTCTAGCCTGCATTTTCTTAGGTTTCTGTAAAATCCTCTTTTACTTTAGTGGGTGTTGGAAAGCCAGCACCACTGGGGGAAATGCAAAGAGCTGCAATCTGAGAACATTACTAAGGTGCTGGTGGAAATATCCAGGGCTTTTTTTTTGTAACAGGAACTCCTTTGCATATTAGGCCACACAACCCTGATGTAGCCAATCCTCCAAGAGTTTACAGGGCTCTTAGTACAGGACCTACTGCAAACTCCAAGTGGATTGGCTACATCAGGGGTGTGTGGCCTAATATGCAAAGGAGGTCCTACTACAAAAGATATCAGAATATCTATGGGGAGCATAGGCTTTGTGTCATACTAGTGACCTTCTGTATCATACTTCTAATAGCTATATGCCTCTGTGCAGATGTAAAAATCAGCAAGTGGGGACATACAGGGCCAAGTCAGATATTTCTGACTTTGAGGAAACCCAGGGTTGCAGAGCAATACAAAATGTTATATAAAATGAAGTTTGAGTCCTCCAAATGCCCCTCCAATGTCAAGCAATCATCTGTGTGGTTATCCACATGGAAGCAGAAGAGTTCCTTCACAGACAAGATCTCATGATTGCCCTTTTTGGTTATCAAGGCAACAAATCACAACAGTGAGGCATCGGCCACTGTGAGGGATTCCTTTACCAAATCAGAAAGTAGCACTAGTGGCTGTGACAATAAGGAAGAAGAGTGGGGAAGGGGAAGTGGGGAACAGAGTGGGGGGTATCCAAGAGACAGTAGGGAGTGGAACAGGGGGAAATATGCAAAGAAGGAAAAGAAGATATTGGATTTATACCCCACCCTTTCCTCAGAGTGGTTTAAAATCTCCTTTCCCTCCCTCCCCACAACAGACACCCTGTGAGGTAGATAGGACTGAAAGAGCTCTGAGAGAACTGTGGCTAGCCCAAGGTCACCCAGCAGCTGCATGTGGAGAAGTAGAGAATCAAACCCAGTTCTCCAGATTAGAGTCCACCGCTCTTAACCACTACACCAAACTGGCTCTCCATGCAATGGGCATGGGGAAAAAAAGCAGGCATTAGGTGATGGGAAACACATGAGTGAGTGACGAAGGGAGAACCAGAGCAAATGGAGGGAAGGAGGTTGGCCAAGTGACGCTGGAACAAGAGACAGGGAAGCAGGGGCCAGTGTGAGGTGTGAGTATTTTTCCCTCTCCTCAATAGCCTTGTGTATCCCTCTCATGTTGGTTTACAATAGAAAAAAATAAAATAAAAGGGCTGGTGTCAGGGACTTTATCAGTATGGTGGTCTTTCCCTTGATGCACAAGTCACATGTTTAGGTCAGAGGCCAGATTAAAGGTTGTGAGCAATTGCAGCCATTTTTGTGTCTCCAACAGAAGTCACTTTCACTTTTACTGGAGGAAGTAAATGCTACCCTTCTGAAGGGTATTTTGTGGGTTATAAATAACTGTGCTTTCAAGAATTTTTTCCTACTGCCTTACAGTAAATTGTATAGTTATGTTGATCCACGGTTTTATTTCAGGTATTTAACCATGTCATCCTAAGCAGAGTTACCTTCTCCTAACTCCATTGAAGCCAAAGGGCTTGGAAGAATATAACTCTGCTGAGGATGACACTGTAAACTGGCTTGAATTTAGATCAATTCTCCCATGCCCGTTCAAAGTTTTGGAGGAGGTTGAAGTACTAGATTGGATTTTATACTGAACTCCAGCTTTTTCTTTTTCAAACCACCATTTACACATTTATATCTGAAAGATTGATTGGAGCTCCGTCTCTGCTTATGTCCAAATCAATGAAGTCAAGTTTGAACCCTTAAAACAAGGGAATGATGGTTGTCCAGTAGCCAAGGCAGTAACTCCAGTGAGAATGCATAAGGCAATTTGAACTGATTGAAATCAGGTTGCTCGTTTATGTACTTGGGGTAAAATTCAGCTGGAAACCTCACTGAAATAAAATGGCATCTGCTCACAAACATGGCAGCTCTGTGCTGTATTGTCTCCTCTGTATCCCTGCTTCCAAATTCCAAGCTGCTAAGCCTAGTTGTTTGACTTTGTAGTGAGGTTCCACAGTGAGGTGGTGTTCAGACCACCCCACTTTCTCGCTGAAACCACCACAGATGGTTGGATTGAGTGATCAATAAGTGCAAAATTTATGGATTTTTCCCACCTCACCCCCACCCCCAGTCTTTTCCAGCTGAACAGACAGAAGAGGCAGGAAGAACGATTTTGTCCTCTCCCCCCCCTCCACATGGCAGCCTCCCATGTGGTTGTTAGCCTATCTAGGTCTCACGACTCTATGAATTAACATTTCGAGGGTCAGAAAGCATTGTCAAGGGAAGGATGGTTGGGTGGGGGAAAGAACTGTGATTATCAGTGCTTTCTGCTGACTGATCCAACTGTTATCGTCTCAACCCTATAAACAGTTCTGGCACTAGGCTTCCAGAATGTGTAATGAGCTAGTTTGGTGTAGTGGTTAAGTGCACAGACTCTAATCTGGGAGAACTGAGTTTGATTCCCCATGCCGCCACATGTACCTGCTGGAGTGACCTTGGGTCAGCCACAAGTTCTTTCAGAGCTGCTCTGTTCAAGAGCAGTTCTCAGAGATCTCTCTCAGCCCCACCTACTTCACAGGGTGTCTGAAATAGGGAGAGGAAGGAAAGAAGATTGTAAGCCATTCTGAGACTCCAAGTGAAGGGCAGGGTATAAATCCAATCTCCTCCTTCTCCTCCTCTTCTTCTTTTTCTTCTTCAGTGTAGCAGTGGTCCGATTCAATGTCAGACCAGCATCTGGGAGTTCCACGTTGAAATCTCCACTCTGCAGCAGAAGCTCGCTGGGTGACCTTGGACCAGTCTTTCCCTTTCAGCCTAATCTACTTCACAGAGTTGTTGTAAGGATAAAATGGAAGAGAACAGAATGATGTTAAGCCACTTTGCTCTTCACTGGGAAGAGAGGTGTAACTGGGAAGGGGTGTAACTGGAGTAAATAAGTAAATCTATTTGTGAGAACCCTGAAATGTGATTCAAAAGCTCTTGGGGCAGCTGTTGAAAGCAAAGTGCTCCCAGGATCTCTGTGTGTATGCAGACAGACCACACTTCTGCCTCTACAACATGGAGCATCTGCTGATGGCCTGAAGCGTGGACCTGTGGAGTTTGGTCCTTATGTAGCTTGTGAAGTCCTCTAATGATGGTCTCAAAGAGTTAATGAAAAGACCATTAATAATATGCGGCACTATCAAACATTTTTAAAAGGAGGGGAATGAAAAACAATTTGCCTATATTCTAATGGACTCCCTGTTTGCTTTTCTTTGTACCTTGTCAGGGAGATGTCTGATGCCCCTGAAACTTTTCTAACAGCCTTTCTTTCCCTGCATTGTTGCCAATGCCAATACTCCTCCAGCAGGGGGAAAAATTAAGAGGGGAAAACGCATTCACTTTAGTGTAGGGAATTATAAATAATTTGATGCAACAGGTTTAAGTTACCCTTTCTGTGGTGAAAAGAAAAGCTTAGCATGATCCAGATTTTCCTTGGTTCCCTCCCATTCTTGAGCAGAGGAGAGGTATTCACATTTCTTTGTCTAACAGTTTTATAATGTCTTAAGAGATTAACAGTGAGCATGAATGAGGGTTTGAGGATTAAGGGGGAGAAAGCTCTGCCATCCAGTACCTTGTTTTCAGATTTTACATTTTTTTTTTCCAGCATTGCTGAACGAGTATAGAAACTAAGAGAAGATAATACGGACCAGAGTCCCAGAAGTGTTTAGTGATTCAAAAAATTCAGATGACATGTCAGAACCGACAGAATGATGGAACTTTACGTGGCAGGCCCACTCTTTCATTCTTTCTCTTTTTTTTGGTCTTATGCTAAGCTTTCACCCTGAGTGAATGCAGATGTTATCACAGGATCCCAGACCAACAGTCAGTGAAATGTGACAAGCTGTCAGCAAAGTTACACTACGTTGCGTTTGTTAAAATATCCCAAAGCTTTATATACACACACTTTTTATATAAAGTGCTTAGTTCAGTCCATCGGAGGTAGGAGGGGGAAGGGGGGGGACCTCTTTGAGTAATTTCTATTTTGTCATCCATTGTGTGATCTTGAACACTTAACCCTGCATTTTTTCTTCCTCTGAAGGGTTATGCAGCTATCAATAATGTTTCTAACATGAAAATCTAGTTCAGGGATTCATGGTATGACTGTTAACCAAATGCTGTGTCAGTCATTCTCACAATGACTGAAGTCTTTACCAGAGCTGCCGGATCAACATTTCCAAACAAGGAAAACGTTGGAGCCATAGTGTCTGAAATAAGGGACATCAGTTATGTTCTGGAGGACTCTGATGTTCTGGAATCAGTGAATGAAAATTAGAGGTGTCCCAGCAGTGAACAATTATGAGGCATGTTCAAAATTTGTTTGCCTCTATAATATGAGTGATTAAAAGAAAGCAAAACAAAAGCAGTCTTTCTCTAGTAATTTCTAACAATGATTATCCACTGAAGATGCGGTGCGAATTCTATTCTCCAAGCAACCCTTGCACTGGAATCCTAAGCAGAGTGATACTCCTTTAAACCCATCGACTTCAGCAGACTTGGAAAGGTATAACTCTGTTTAGGATTGCAGTTTATTTTAAGTGATACAAGTTATACTAGAAAATAATCCATTAATGTTCTGTAGACTTCTTCCTTTTGCAAATCAGTTCTTTGCACCTATTACTACTTCATTTCATATTTTAAAAGCTAGATCTTATTAGATGTAGATTTAATGGCCATGAGAAACTAATGAGAATGTGGAAAAAAGGAAAAAATAAAGAGAAAGTAGAATGGTATAATTAAAACTCGATGCAGACAATAGTATGATTAGGTAGTATGAGGAAAAATAAATATTGCTTTTCCTCTATTTAAAAGGCCACTGAAGATCTTTTCATCGGTGTTTGATTTGCATCTACTGCAGCATAGGGTAGCTTTTCATTTAGCAAAGAATGGTGAAACAAAAACAACTTGTGTTTTTACTCCTATGGATTATTTACTTGCTAAATCTCTCCTAAGAATGGGCTCAATTAAGTTTTGTGAAGTGTAGGTCAACGTTAGGATAATTTGATAGCTGAAAAAAATATTTGCAGTGTCAAACACCAACTTGGTAACAATTAAGAAGGAGAGTTATGGCAATACTGATAATTGTAGCACATTTCATGGATTGGTTTTTAAGGCCATGTTAGAAAAAACCCCAATCAGATGAATAGCTCCTGGTTTGAAACTCATGAACCAAATTGCACACCTGTTTTGAAAATAATTATACAGATCAGTCACAGGAACCTCTGGCAGTGTGCATTTCTTTCCCCATTATTGTTAGCGTAAACTGAAATTTAATGAGGGAGCTGTTTGTAATGACACAGACTCATACATTTCCCTGATACACGTAGTTGCAGTAAGTTTATTTTCTGTTAAATAATGTCAAATAACACACATGATTTAGAATCAATTTAAGCCTCCCTGGGAATGCGATGCTCTTGTATTATTACTCCCCATATATTAAACGGCATTAATTCACTTCTCAGAATCAGGAAACATAACAAGCATTCGTTTAAGTCCAATTTAGGTTGGCTGCCAAACCTATTACAGAACAATGAGCTATGATTTTAAAAAAGAAAAAGAAATACAAAGACTCCAAGCAGATAAAAATCTCCTACTGTTATTTAAGGTGGTTTTGTTTCTCTACGAATGGAGCTCAGCAATCACCTAAATTATGACTGTTGGAGAAATGATTTAGAATATGTTTAGCTCCTTAATCACACTCATGCTGAAGTTTTGAATTTCATCTGTCTGCTCAGATCTATTGTGATCCATTAAGTGGCTTCTCTCTCTCTCTCTCTCTCTCTCTCTTTTTTTCAACTCAACAAACTGAATGCTGCAATGGCAAGGAGATCTTTTGTCCCTTTAATTCAGTCAGCATGGAAATGATTTTCTCATTTCAGGCCCTTTTCTGTCCTCTCTTCATTGTGTCAATAAAATAGAGTTGTGCCAAGCTGTTCTAATCAGCTTAGAGTGCTAATTCATTGCACTGGGATGCTATCTTGGTCTGGCTACAGGTGGACGCTATAAGGGGTGAGACTCCAAGGGAGTGTAATTGTCTGTCTCTTGAGGCTTGTTTGCAGAATAACTGAAATCTCAAGCTTGAGCTAAAGGGGGGGGGGGGACAAGGCTCGGGGGTGGGATAACCCCCAGTACAGATACAAGGAAGTACCCGTACAGCTATGCAACTGCAGCATTCACTAGTGCAGCTAGAATGAGCATTTGTTTCTTCTTGTCCTAGAAAAATGGAAAGGTACACAATCCAGTGTGTGTGTGTGTGTGTGATATGAAGATAGGAGGGCCTTGAACACTGTAGCCTTTTTGGAGTCATAGGGAGCAATTTAGGACTAGCAAGGGCTGTTTTCAATTGCAGCCCTTAGAACAGCTGTAGGCTAGCTTAGGAAATATTGCACTAAGGAGCAATTTGCATTAGGGTGGAATTCTTTACATAGCATGAAAACATGTTGATTATGGTTACCATTGGCCTTGCCCTTGGCCTCTTCCAGTTTGGTTGGATGGGCGTGATCAGGTCCTTATTATAGTAAAGCAGACATGAGTCCTAAAATCAATGGGCTAATGTCCCACTAATGTTCTGTAATCAATGTGGTGATGATTTTTCAGGGTGAGATGCCTGGAGAATTAATGCTGTTTTTGAATGCAAAGGCACTGCTTCTGTATTAGGAAAAATAAGGGAGAAAGTGAGCCCTCATTCCCTCCTTTGCGTCTTGAATGGGAGAGGCATTTGTCTCAGCCCCAGTGGAAAGAGCACAGGGCAATGTTCATACCCAACTGGAGTATTTGAAGCAAAATATACTCCAAAGTATGACCACACACAATGTGGGAAGAGGGGCGCTCAAGGTGATTTAGCCCTTGACGTACTCTGTCTTTTCTTATTCTCTCACAAGGTATAGCTTACCCATCTTTCCATTGCCCCCCAGGTTTCTGAAATAGGCCCAGAGATCATTTAAGCCATTATTCTGTTCTTTAATTACGTAAGTTGTGTCCCTGTTTAAGCCCAAGGTGATGTGTCACATTGACCTTTCTGGAGTTCCGGGGGCAAGAAGTAGCAAGTCTTTTCTTTTTCATAGATGACTCCTCACCAAATGTAAACATTTTTCACATGGTGAAGCATACCAGTGTTTAGTTACACAGTAACAGCAACGTGATTTTTGTGATGGATCAACACCAAGGTAGTAACATTTGAATTGGTCCTCAAAACACATAAAACTGATACTATGCTAACTGTGCTTTTTATGCTAACTGTGTTTTATGTGAACTGATACTGAAGGCTTAGTCTCACAGACTTCACATCACACAGAAGGTGTGAGTTTGAGTCAGTCTGTGTTCAATTCCTGTACAGAGGTCCTCGTGGGGATGTTAAGCAGAATTCAGTACAGATCAAGTTTGGGTGGGGTTTTTTTATATTTTTGTTTTTATACGTGCATATGTATGTTTGTGTGCACCTGGAAGTCATGGCAACCTCTGGTGTCTGAGCCCTACTGTGGGCCCAGAAGATATTTAGGGAGGTGGCTGAATAAAGCCTGCTCCCAGCTCCTGGTATTCCAAGGAGGCCTCCCATCCAAGTATTTGCCAGAATCAACCCTGCTTAGCTTCTGAGATCGAGATTGGGTTTGCCTGGGCTGTCCAGGTCAGGGCAGTGCAGATCAGGTTGTGACACACAGCTGCGATCTCTCAAAAGAACTACTGTTACAGAAGTGTGCAGTCAGCCAATCTATCCTGAAAAAGAATGTCCCTGCTGGATCAGACCAATTGTCCATCTAATCCAGTATCCTGTTTCACACAGTAGCCAACCAGTTCCTCTGGAGAGCCAACAACATGGCATAGTTTCCATGGACTTCCCCTGCTGTTGCCTCCTGGCTCTGGACTTCAGTGCATCTGAATGTGGAGGTTCCCCTTAGTCACCATGGCTAGTAGCTACTGATAGACCTGTCATCCATGAACCTGTCAAATTCCCTTTTAAAGTTGTCTATGTCTTCTGGTAGCAAATTCCACATTTTAATCATGTATTGTGTAAGGGCATGATCCGTTTATTTGTCTAGAATCTATGAATAAATGCTGCTTTCAATTAATGACAGAAAATTTGGTATATGCAAGGGACAGAGGACAATGCTGGATACTGTACATGACTCCCACAGAGGATGGCTCATTGCCTACATATTTAGGCCCCGTTCAGATGTTATATATGCACTACTATATCCCAACCTGGTCCAGTAACATAAGAACATGGTGCTTTCACCACCACCATTTGCTTTCACCACCACCACCATCATCATCACCACCACATTTGAAAAACTTCTGTAGAGCATTTAAAGTGTTTGAGGGAGTCAACTGCTAGTATTAATGTCCTGATGTTGAGAAGAGTAAGCTGATGCAGTGCATGAAGTTCAGACTGGGGAGATATGAGTCCATATCCCCGCTCAACCCTGAGGCTCACAGGGGGATCTTGGACCAGCCCCTCTCTCTTGACCCATTCAGGAGGCTGAGAGTGATCATGAGGATATAGTATAGGAGAGGAGAACCACATATATTGCTCTGTGCTCCTTGGAAGAAGGGTGGGATTAAAAAAAAATGATATGTGTAATTACAGGTGAGCCAATAATTTTTAGCCCTGTTTTATAGATGGAGGGGAGGTGCTGCAGTTGAGAAAAGGTGGTTTGTTTAAGGCTGCCTATGAGTTCTTGGCTGAGGTGAGAGTTGAACCAAGGACTTGTCAACTCACATTCCTAGCCATGACGTTATGATGGCTTTCATTTCATGAAGAAGCCATATCTGTGATGCACAAGTAACATGGAAGTTAAACTGAGAGAGTCAGGAGATTGTACTCTAAATCTGTGCCTTAGGACAGAGATACCTCACAAAATTGTGTTGTTGCCCATTACTGCTGATGTGAATGGTCCTTGTGCTTATCTTGTGTACACTTTGAGTTTGCTTAGAAATGCAAAAGGCTGTACCTTTTGCATTTAATTGCTTTTGGACTGTTTACCATTTTCCCTCCCCATTTATGCCCCCATAAATCTTTTAGTCTTTGTGATGACACAAGATTCTTTTTTAATTCATTGTGAGACAGTTTGAGAACCCTTATCTTAGAGAGCCATGCAGCAAAATTATGTCATTGTAGAATTCCTTTCAACTTGGTACATAAACCAGTTTCTCTGCTACAGTCCCTGTCCCTGTGAAATGTCAGTAACTTCCTGCCAAGAGAGGTGTTCCCTAGAGAGATGCAGAAATACTTTTAACTCTCAGGATCTTTCTTTTTTTCTTTTTAAAGGAAGAATATCTAGTCTAATTCATTGTGCGTGAGACAAACTTGCTATTATGATAAATCAGGACAGCTGCTGAGACAAAACACTCCCCAGGAAATCTTAGCAATTTTATGTTACTTGTGAGTGGGATTTTTCTGTTATCAAAAAACTCCCATCAGAGGAGAGGAAATTAACTTCCTAATTAGACGAAGTCCAGTGGAAGAAGTGGGGAGTAGAAGAGATGAAGAGAAATCAAAAGAGGGTTGATGTGCGTTTCAGGCTAATGATAAGAAAGGAAATAGTGAAACTGAAAGGTCACTGACCTTATTAGACCTCAAGAAGAGTAGTATCCCTTCAAAAGCTTTTACCTTGGATAGGTTGACAATGTGCGAAGTCCTGTAGATGGCTAGATATATAAGACACTGAACGAGCAGAAAAGAATCTAGAGAATGGTGTAGCTACTACACGAGGAATGTGTATTTCTAAAAGCTGTGTGGAATGAATGAAAATAGAGAATGATCTATGTATCTTTATTCCAGCAAGCTGTTATGATTCTCAACATGAGTAATGTTAACTCACTATTGGTATAAAGCCAATGTCTCTTGTTTGACAAACCTTTCCTGGTTTTTAATTGAAAAAATTGAATTGTCTAGAGCAGGGGTGGCCAATGGTAGCTCTCCAGATGTTTTTTGCCTACAACTCCCATCAGCCCCAGCCATTGGCCATGCTGGCTGGGGTTGATGGGAGTTGAAGGCAAAAAAAAAAAACATCTGGAGAGCTACCATTGGCCACCCCTTCTGTAATGAACTGAGCAAGTAAGCTTTTTCCCCCTATTTTGAAATATTTGCTATAAGTTTGTGCCATTTCCACTAAGACTGATTTTAATGCAGTGCTTTCTCTTACCACTGTAGAGGAAACATTCTTAACCTGCACCTTAAGTTTTGGCATTCCTTTGCGTTCTGAAACTGCCAGGCACACATGGTTTCCCCTCTTATTAGGAAGCAGGTAGAACTGCACACAATTCCAAAAGAGAGTGACAGAGTTTGGGTGTATACTAAAGATGACTTGGTGCAAATTAATTTCTCTTTAAATAGTCTTTCATCTCTTTGTTATACTCACAATTAAAACAACTGAGGAGTGGCAGGAAGGTAGATCCCCCCCCCCCGCCGCCTTTAAACACATGCTAATAAATGAAGGGAGGAGAGCTTTTTTGTAGCAGGAATTCCTTTGCATATTAGGCCACACATCCCTGATGTAGCCAGTCCTCCAAGAGCTTACAGGGCCTACTGTAAGCTCTTGGAGGACTGGCTACATCAGGAGTGTGTGGCCTAATATGCAAAGGAGTTCCTGCTACAAAAAAGCCCTGCTAATCCATGTTAAATATTGTCAGCATGGAACCAGGGTGTAATTTTTGAGTCGTTAATAATGCAGAGGACAATGATTTGGTATTTTGCATGTTAAAATCTGATTGTCAATCGGCATCGCACTGAAGCAAAATTAGATTTCCTAAATTGTTTTAAGAGGTGGGAGAAATTATGAGCCCGGCACCGCTCTTGACGCAGGCTATCATTTAGATAAGCTTCAATTAATTTTAAGGGATACACTGGGAAGGTGAGAAGAGACAGTTGGACACATTCTGCCAGGAACACAGCACTGGATATTCCTGAAGCGAAAGGGCTGCATGCCTGAAGCCATAGGAGGGCTCTGCAGAAAAGCATTAAGGGTACTAAAGTTCCTGGAGAAAGAGACAGGCTGCTATCGGTGATTATATGTGGTTTGTAATAGTATCGTCCTGTTTTCACTCACTTCAGTAGGCCATTTCTACTAGGCTAACGAGGCAGAGGGTAATGAGAAACATACCGAGGAGAGAGAAAGAGAGTGCAAAAGAGAGGAGTCTAACCTATGCACAGGAAACAAATGTGATCAATTACCCCAAGTGTGGAGCTCAGAGATACCTTATCTTCAGGCTCCTTAAAAATAAGAACTTGATTGTTACCAAATGCAAGTCAGAAGCTAGAGGAGGATGGGTCTGAGGCATTAATGGTCACAGGGCGAAGGGGAGAGATGAAGTTACATGGGCTCAGGGAATTGTCATGGTATTTCAATTCAAAAGGCACAGAAGGATTCATGGAGCAATCATGCTATTAACTTTTAAATCAGCACAAGCCCCACTGTTAAACATTACACTGCTCTAAATGCTTTTAAAAAGGCAAGTCGTTTTGCCCTTAGCTAGGATGTTGGCACAGGTAAGGCGGTGGGGAGAGAGGGCAAGAAGGTTGAACAAGGCTGGCAACACTGCATGTTTTCAGGGGCGAATGTAATTTGTTATGGTCTTTGGGCACAAACCACAGGGAGCTTCTGTGCAAACTCCTTAAAAGGAATGAATGGTGTTGGTGCACCACTACTGTGGTGCCTTGTGGAATTCCCATTCATTTCTTTCATGAATAGTAAAGCAGAAGAATCCAGGTTCGGTCCCTGGCTTCTCCAATAACCGATGGTAGATACTGGGGAAGCAGTTACTCTGTCTGAGACCCTGGGAAGCCCCTGTAGGGTTGCCCATCCCCAGTTGAGTAAATAAAAAACCCGCTAAGAGACACCATAAATTTTAAACAACAAAACAGTGTAATGTAGAGGTCAGTGGTGTTCTGGCAAAGCTTGCACATAGAACCACTAGAACCACCACTGACCTCTACATTACACTGTTTTGTTGTTTAAAATTGATGGTGTCTCTTAGTGGTTTTTTAATTTACATATCTGTACGCTAAGATCCTATAGTTTCGTTACATCCCCAGTTGGGGGCAGGGGATCCCCGGTTTGGAGCTCCCCCATTTCAGGGTCATCAGAAAATGGGGGGAGGGAGAGAAACGTCTGCTGGGCACTCCATCATTTCCTATAGAGACAAATTCCCATAAGGTACAGTGGAGAATTGATCTGTGAG
This sequence comes from Heteronotia binoei, assembly GCF_032191835.1. Classification (NCBI taxonomy): domain Eukaryota; kingdom Metazoa; phylum Chordata; class Lepidosauria; order Squamata; family Gekkonidae; genus Heteronotia; species Heteronotia binoei. The sequence continues at coordinate 121,674,869 of NC_083228.1, read as the reverse complement.
TACCTGGGGCTCTGGGGGGGGGGCTGTTTTTTTGAGGTAGAGGCACCAAATTTTCAGCATAGCATCTGGTGCCTCTCCTCAAAACTCCCTCCAAATTTCAAGAAGATTGAATCGGGGCCCAATTCTATGAGGCCCAAAAGAAGGTACTCCTATTCTTCATTATTTCCAATGGAGGGAAGGCATTAAAAAAGTGTGCAATCCTTTTAAATTTGATGGTCAGGGCCTTTTTTTCCTTTTTTTTAGCAGGAATGCAGTTCTGGTTGGCTTGGTGTGAGAATTTGTGGCCTAATATACAAATAAGTTCCTGCTGGGCTTTTCTACAAAAAACAAACACCCTGGTGATGGCCAAAACTCCCTTTGGAGTTTGGTTATGCTTGCCATAACCCTTATCCTGGCTCCAACCCAATGTCTCCTGGCTCGACCCCCAAAGTCCCCAGATATTTCTTGAATTGAACCTGGCAACTCTAAGCCCCAGCCATTTGGGGGTTGCCACTCTCTAGGTGGAGCCTGGAGATCTCTGGGATTACAACAGATCTCCAGACAACGGAGTTCAGTTTCTCTGGAGAAAATGACCACTTTGGAGGGTGGATGTTTTGGCATTAAACTCTGCTGAGATCCCTCCTCTTCTCAAACTCCATCCTTCCCAGGTTTCACCCACAAGTAATGATGATGATGATAATTAATGGCAGAAAGCAGTCAAAATTTAGCTCTTCAGGCTTTTCAATGGGAAGATTTTGCATATTCTACTCCCAAGAGTTTAAAATGGGTGGGATTGTGCTCTAGGGTATTTAGGTGATTTAAAAAAATTAATAGTAAGCTATGCAAAAAAACAAAGTTTTGGGAATATAGCTTTTTTTTTTAAGTAATCAAAGGGCAATATGGACTAAGTAATTTAGGGGAAAACTGTGCCAATGTAATTGATTTCTACAGAGGGGGAAACTGAGGAGAGGCAGATCTTCCTGCAACAGCACCGCCTGAATATACAAGATTAAGAATATACAAGATCAAGATTATTCTCTTTTCATTCTTCAGCCCAACAGCTATGAAAATGTCTCCTTTTCATGTTGGTTAAAGATGATTCTATAGGAGGACTGGTAGGGTTCTCCCTCCCTCCCCGCAGGATGAGAGTGATAATGTTATAGCTCTAGGAAAGCAGTGGCTGAACTCCCTTTGACATACAAAATGGAGCTCATTAGCTAAAGTAGCTGACAGACTGTGCTGCCTGCTGAAGATGCATGAGGAGCAAGCAAGAAATATGAAAAGGCAAACTCATGCTAGGGAATCACCTTGACATACAATTATGTGGCTCTGTGCTAGTTTTTAGCATTTGTCATATTTCCCTTTTTATTTTTTTTGTGAAAATTACTACCATCTATAGAAATGTCATTCCCAGATGGATTGGAAGACTGAGGGAAGCCACTGTAGGAAATTGAACGGCTTCAGTCAATGTAGTGACTCTTGTTGACGTCTCGGGGAGTTATACATTGGGCTCAGAGGTAGTAGATGGGCCCATAACCTCTGGAATTCTTGAATGCCATGCAACAAAGTAGTACTTCTGACAGCTCTTTGAATATATGGTGCTGGGTTCTTATTCTGTAGAGGACAGGGGACGCTTGTCTTGTAGTTTTGTTGAAAGGTAGGATAAGCTTCTTTATGGTGTTGTGTAGAAACAGTGATGTATTGGGGATTAGCTGAATGGCAAGAATTGTAGGACTGACAAAAAAGCATGGTACAAGATATATACAGCACCATCAGTGAATATAACAGATTTTTTAAGCAAAAGAGAGAGGTCCTTGCACCAATTAAATCCTAAGGGCCTGATTCTTTTCCATTTATGTGTAGTAGTGCCTGCATGCTGATGAATTCCTATAAAGCATAATAGAACCCTGATATCATCCTGTATACCTTTGCTTCATGGAGGCAGGTCTCTGTGTAGTGAGAGCCAGTTTAGTGTAGTGCTTAAGTGTGTGGACTCTTATCTGGGAGAGCCGGGTTTGATTCCCCGCTCCCCCACTTACACTTGCTGGAATGGCCTTGGGTCAGCCATAGTTCTGGCAAAGGTTGTCCTTGAAAGGGCAGCTGCTGTGAGAGTCCTCTCAGCCCCACCCACATCACAGGGTGCCTGTTGTAGGGGAGGAAGATAAAGGAGATTGCGAGCCACTCTGAGATTTGGAGTGGAGGCCGGGATATAAATCCAATATCATCATCATATATGCGCTATGCATGGACACTTGCACCCACAGAGAAAATGACTAAGCCATTAGTTCTGATGCTAGAACCTAATAATTATATGGGGACATGCAGCAAGTCTTATGTGTATTTTTTTTTAAAAAAAAGCATTGTTCATTTCCTAAAATAAAAATAAATGACAATATGTCAGAAGCAAATATTAAGAATATAGAGAGAGATCAAGCAGATTTTAAAGCCGTCCAGTGGAGAGCCAGACTTTGATCTCATGCAAAGAAATCTATGAACTCTGTAACTCCCTAATAAAAATTGCACCTGCCATTTAGACCATAACTAAGATCATTGGATGAAGTGGTCAAAGGTGAAATCTTTTCTCCTTTCTCTTTTTCTCACATTTCTGAAATTTGGCGCTAGAAGAGTTGTGAAGAATTCCATGCACTGTGTGTGTGTGCACACCTGCACATGTATGTGTGTAGCATATTTTTATCCCATACCCAACAGTATCTAGCAGCTTTTTCTCCTTGAAAACTTCCATGGCATTGTCATTTGGGTTTCCCAGTTTTCTGCATTGAGTGTTATCACTGTAGAAAAGGCTTGTTTTGTAAACAGGAGTCATGTTATCTTCATCCTGACTTTTAATAATTGCCTAAACATGCATTATTAGTTTATATGACAATTTTCTTAGTTGCTGGGTGAGGGATTTTTAAAGTTTATGTGTGTTAGTTAACCGGAGTGTTCTCCCTATCAACCTGGAATGCATTTATTAAATTCTGCACTTTAGCCTAAAGACATTTTTGCCAGTATGCTGCTGGCTGCTTTAACATCCATGCACAAAAGTGGAATTTAACAGATTAACTTGCATTTGACCTACTTCAGCTCTCCTAGTAATGAGGGGTGCAGGGGCACAGAATTAATCTCTCTCAATTTGTGGCTCTCAGGGGTGCTGCTAAATTTTAGAGGGCTTGCATTTTAACAGTCTCCCGTTGTGCTGAAGAGTTTGTGGAGTTCAATGGAACTCAGTTCACCCTAGCAACTGAACGGAAGGGCTAGTTGTATCTGTTTGATTAACACAATTGAGCTGTGGTGTGTCATAAAAACAAAAACAAAAAATAGAACCCATAGTTGACAACTTTTGCCACATCCAGAGGTGGTGGGGGGAACCAACATACACAAAAAACCATCAGTTTGGGGGGAGATCATTTTGGATGGTGAATAGTGAGAAACATGCATGCTTGCTGTTATATTCTTTGAATGAGACTTATTCAGGCTGTTGTGTACACTTTATAATATTAATACGCTTAATGGTATAATATTAATGTTGCCTTCAGGTGGGTGGAATTTAAATGAACTATGGTTTGGACTGATTTGTTTTTGAAAGCTGGTAAATATTATCACAAAGCAATTCTCATATGTTTGTTCAGTAACCTTTTTAGCCAAGAAATTTATATTCTCACATGATTAAAGAATCTCCAGTATCCTTTCTCTGCAAGTTTAAAGGAGTTATTTTATGTTCATATCAATACATATAGGTTCCACATCTTTTTTTTTTATACTGACCACCCTTCAAATAAAACATGCATTTGTAAAACTCATTAGCTACATGTCAGTCATTGTCTAAAGCTAATTAGAAAATGGCAATTAATCATGGAAACAGACATATTAGGCAGTATTGATTACATGTAGTATTCTCTGTAAGTTAGACATATGGATGGACTAATAGATTGTGCCCAGATAAACTGTTTATAAAGCATGATCAATAGAGTTTTCAGCGTTTTTCACATTATCATTCAGATAACCCTACTTGCCAACACAGAATAATATACATGCTGCATACGTCAGCCGCAGTTCTTGAGAAATCTAGTGTGTTAGCTGAAGCAGAGAAATCAATTAATCTCTAAAGATGTCTCAGGACACTCCAAAATTCTGATATTGTGGAATTAAATTATCTTGTTCTATAAAATTTTGTAATCAGGCAATACAGTGTTTTATAGGCTCAAATAAATTCTCTATGTTTGACCCCGCACCCTTTGCTTAGAAGATAACTAGAAAAGCTTCAAGTGTAGTAAACATTATCTTTTAAAAATAGTAAACCATAGGCTTTCCCTTACTGCCACAGTTGTATTGTAATGTGCTTGTGGGTAGTCACATTTAATGCAAGCAGATCAATTTAAGAAAGTCAAATGTTATACTTTCGTAAATGGAAAACACCTCCACATCAAAGGTGACTTATGACATGATGGTACTATGAAGTATAACATTTATAGCTGGTTCTATAAAAGTAGAAACACATTTAGTTTTTTAGCAATCTTAAAATGGCTGATTTTTAGTGAACCAAATTAATAAAATGTTACTGCAAAATAAGGTGATATGTGCTAGTTGAATGCCATATAAGGAGCCATTCATTTGGTCAGGGTGGTGAAGGGGAAATCCCATAATATTCTTCCATATTCATTAATATTATGTGCCTAGTGGATGATGCAAACTCTGTGATGGTTTTTGTAATGACTTATGATGGATTTTATAAAGCCACCAACAAAAATGGAACACTGCTCTTGTTAGAACTCCACACGGCAGTGGGAAACTTGGGGAAGACGTTCTTAGAAGTCACCTCTACTCTGTCTGCACAGCAATGGCAATGGCTGTGGAATTCTAGTTTTAAACACAATTATTTAATACAATCTTTCCCCTTGGAAATAACCTCAAGGGAACAAATAAAGTGCTCTGCTTAAAACATGAGGGTCCCAAACATTGTGTAGAGTTAACACACTGCAACATTTACTCACTCTTGGAGGGATTTGGAGGAAGTTTCCAACTCCACAATTTCCAGCAGCTGCCAACATTGTCAGCCCTGATCTGTCAGAAAGGATTCCACCCCACCCCCCCCAATGCCGGCCCAAAACTTTGAAGCTCCTTTCTGACATCCCCAACAAACTAATTGTTGTCTTCTGCCTCTGAGAGCCTCTGAAGTCCCAAAGAGTTAGTGTCTTCTCAAGAGATGAGAAAGGAGACTCACAAAATCAATTTATCAGGCTATTACGCATTGTCATCAGCCAAAACAAAAACCCACTAAAGACAGGAGAAAAAGTAGAAGAAATGGGTCTCTGAGAAAAGGTTACAGAACATCCATCTTCTCGTCTCTTCTGATTGTTTCCTTTCTTTGGCCATTTTCATACCCGTTCCCCTCTGCTAAAAGACACTTTATGACAAGCATTGTAATCTCTTTAGGCCAGGGGGGAACCTCTTCTTTAGGAGAGAATCTTTGCAAGGCCTGAGTGACAGCGGGAAGGGGGCCAATTGCCACTATGGACATTAAGCAATAAATCATCCATCCCTGGCATCAGCTAGCTGGACTTGTTGTCCCCTCTTCCTGAGTGGCTACCAGTGCCTAGATGTGACAAAACCGCCATTGTCTCTCTCAATCGCGATCCCTGAATTCTCAGCGCCATGGTTTAAAGTTAAATTAAGATGTACTGAATAAAGTTGGGAGGATATAAGGGAGGGGAAAATAAATCTGAGGTATTGGAGATCAGCCTGAATCACTGACTGAATTGGCGCAAGCACTGCTGGTTAAAATGTCTCTGGATTTTTTTTTACTAATTTACATATTATACATAGTTTCAAAGAGGCAAGTTGCTGGTTTGTTTTTCACTCTCCCATATTCCCATTTACATGAATTGTCAGTACTATTGTTTAAGATCTGTAATCGAGGAATGAAAGCTATTTGGTGTGATATGAGCATTAGACCAAACTGAGCAATATCCAACATAGGGTATATATTAAAAGGCAGTGAGTGCTTGTTACTGTTCCAGTGAGATGTAAGCATGGTAGAGCTGGACATAGGCTGAAATCCATGCTAAAAGATGAGGTCCAATTTGTTTTCCCGAGATTCTCCAATACCTTGAAGTATTTTGAAAAACTAAGATGGTGATCGACATGGTATGATGTCGATTTGTGAATCAACTATATTTGATTTAAATAACATTTCCTAGAAACACTGTAGATGCACACATTTCCTCCTTCTGTGAACAAATTTGGCCTGTTTGGGACATTCCAGGAAGGCAGGAAGTATGACTGACCTGCATTTTGTGGTTGGACATATAATTCTTACCCAAATAGGGGAGATTTGCATGTTCCCCCAGCGACAACACAAGGTCAGAATGCATGTGGATCTCTCCACAGGCAACGTGTGCATCTCTTGCATTGGCTAGACTTGGAAGCATAGGGAGAAGTGCAAACTTTCTCACCGCTTCTCTTAAAACTGTTCTTTGGTGATTGTCTTCTTTGCCACATAGAAATCTAAAATCCAAGCTCTCTTCCGGGTGATGCGGCTTCTAAATAGGTAGGAATTAATGAATTAATTATTGTCAACATATGGTCATTATGATCCAAAACCAGCACAAAGGTAAGTATTTCTAGACACCAAAATACATTAAAGTTTTTAAAGATGTGCTCTGTCTAATGTTTAAAATTGTTTTATACTTATTTTAAAGTGTCAAATATTTCTTGGTGATTAGGGGGCAACAATGGGAGAGCTTTTGGAGTTTGGCAGGAGTGGCAGTTAATCACCAGTGTCCTCTCCTGCTGTGTATCTCATTGGACCCCTTGAGATGAAGGTCAAACATCTTTGGTATGTGTTGGAATGCCAATAAGGATGACACTGGTAAATCTCCTGATGGCATCTGGGTTTTGGCTACTGTGTGACACAGAGTGTTGGACTGGATGGGTCATTGGCCTGATCCAGCATGGCTTCTCTTATGGTCTTATGGTCTAATAATGTATATAAATGTTTCAAAATTATTTTATTGAATTTTGTCACCTTCAGAATTCTAAGTTGGATCGAATGATGGCTTAAAATGTAATAATCACAGCAAAAGCAATGAAGTGCTATTATCTGCAGAACATATGATTCTGCCTTATACTGAATCAGATTGTTGGTCCATCAAGGTCAGTATTGTCTACTCAGACTGGCTGCATATCTCATTCACTACTCCTGGTCCTTCCTTCACTAGTGCCTAATTTTTTTAAGAAGATGACGACATTGGATTTTTATTCCGCTCTCCACTCAGAGTCTCATTTATCTTCCTTCCCACAACACCCTTTGAGGAAGGTGGGGCTGAGAGAGCTCTCTCAGAAGCTGTCCTTTCAAGGACAAGCTCTGTGATAGCTATGGCTGACCCAAGGCCATTCCAGCAGCTGCAAGTGGAGGAGTGGGGAATCAAACCTGGTTCTCGCAGATAAGAGTCCACGCACTTAACCACTACACCAAACTGGAGATGACAGAGATTGTACCTGGGACCTTCCTCATGCCAAGCAGAGGCTCTACCACCGAGCTGTGGCCCCTCCCATAGACCAGAGTAGTAGTATTGTAAGTACTGTAAGTAGTATTGTAAGGACAGGACAATGAGGATGACAATGACTGAAACATTCCTAAATCACTTGGGCTTGATGTGTACACTAGTTCAATGGCGTGCCATGTTGGATTTTAATGCAGAAGGAACCGTCCTGTCATTTTTTATCTGTATGCTTTTGGCCAGTATGTGTACTGAAGTGTATGCCTTGGGCCTCTGTACAGCAAGCAAGTTTGGCAGGAGTGGCAGTTAATCACCATTGTCCTCTCCTGCTGTGTATCTCATTGGACCCCTTGAGATGAAGGTCAAACATCTTTGGTATGTGTTGGAATGCCACCAAATGGCCGCATGACATTTATACAATCCCATGGGCATAAAATTGCAGTAAAGGCAAGTAAAATAAATAACATGTCAAGAGTTCTTCAAGTAGGATTTTTAAAAGGAGATGATGTTGTCCCATGAAAGATAGCCATTTATAGATTGCTTATAATCAACAAGAAGTGATTCATAGGAGCAGGGGTAAAAGAAAGGATTATGACAGGATACGTCTTTAAAATTGAATGGCCTCAGAAGGTCAGTGAAAAATGAGAATATCAGTGTGTTCATCACTTTGTAATTTCATTTCCATTGATTTCCCCCCCTTCTGTAGCCATTAAGGATGTTTCTTTTAGACAAATTAGCCATAGAATGCTAACCATATATTAATTATTGTTGACGCTGGCAAGATGGCCTGTTCCCTTTAGATTATCCTTTGAATTAGTGTATTTCCTAAGTAGGAGAGAAGATCTGAGAGTTACAATGGAAGTATAAATAATGAATTAGTTAAAATGGCCCTGACTTGCTATTCTGTTTTTGAAGCAGGTAGTAAGTGAAAATCAGTGGTAACATCTGTTTCCAGATCCGTTTTTTATTATGTAAAAGTACGTAATTGCTAATATTCTTTTCTGAATTTTAGCTCATATGCATGCAGGTATGAGACTTTTATATATGTCGTAAGTCCCTGCAGTGAGCCTGTGACCTACCTTAAAGAGAGAAACAGAATATCTATCGTCCTTGCAAATGTCTACTACTCTGGAGTGTGCATTTTTTTTGTTTGTTTGACTGAATATGTTTTTAAAAGTGCTTTTTCATGATCATCATGGGGAAAATGAGGACCTTTGGTTGGAGGGCTTTTAAATGTTCTTGACAATTTTAGCAAGGAGCCAGTGTGTGTGCGGTGGGGGATGTATACTGTAGCTGAGACTTTAATAGCAAGGTAGAAGGGCATGATTTTTATTCAATCCAGCGGTGTGTGTTGCAAGTACATTGTGCGGGGCCTATCGTGCCTGATTGATAACAACTGGTTACACTCCTAGGCTAGATGTCTTCTTTTTCTTTTTTAAATAATAATGTGCAGTGTGATTTAATGAAAAGAAAGCCTTCCAGGTTTTTTGGAATTCATAGTCAAATTGTTACAGAGAGTATATGAGACACAGGTTTTCCAGGCTTCATGACAGTTTTATCCCATTTCATCATCTTAACTAAAAAATAATCCTATCTAACTTGAAATCCACAGCAGCCATAAGTAGAAAATAAATCCAGGCCACAGCTCAGACTTGTAACCTAACAGCTATCATAAATAATCAGAACCTATTTGAAGGTGGAAGATGGGACATTAGAAGCTATTTACACTACCAGAGTGATCCCATCGATCAGTAACAGCAACCTGCAGATAAGACTCATATGATGTCATGGTTATTTATGGCGGGCATTGACAGTAAAACCACTATAGAACTTTCTCCTCGACAGCTTCATTCATTTCTGTTTGTGATGCATTTTGTTGTTAAAGAAGCAATCAATAGCAAATTCATGGTGATAAAAGTTATTACTGTTAAATAAGTGAAAAATTGTACCTGTTCTAGTATGTGTGCAAAGTTTAAAGGGGAATAAGGCCAAATTTCACAAGCCAGAAAAGCATTTTTTGATCATTTTAAATATAATTTGCCTTTTGTGTTCTTATGAGACTACAGACCAGAGGGTTGTGGGCTTAAACTGCTGTTTAGCTATAGATCCATTAGGTGCTTTTTAGTAAAGAAGAGAAGAGATTGGATTTATACCCTGCCCTTCACTACCTGAGCGGCTTACAATCTTCTTTCTCTTCCCCTCCTCACAACAGACATCCTGTGAGGTAGATGGAGCTGAGAGAGCTTGGACAGAAACTTCTCTTGAGAGGAACAGCTCTGTGAGAACTCAAGGTCACATCAGCAGGTGCATGTGGAAGAGTGAGGAATCAAACCCAGTTCTCCCAGATAAAAGTCCGTGTACTTAACCACTATACCAAACTGGTTCTCAATCCTAAACACTTATATTAAGAAGTAAACCTCATCAAGTTCCATGGGACTTGTTTTTTTAGGAAGTGTGGTTAGGATTTCAGCATTTAGGTAGGTTGTTTTAAGGTATGGTTCTTCATCATCAATATGAGAAATAATTATTATTAGATTTCTGTCTTCCGTTCTTTTTGTCTTCATGGAATTGGCACTATTACCAGAGCCCATGCAGCTTCATCTGGTTTCTGTGCTATGTGCCTTCAGACCATATCTTGGCATGGGGAATCAGGGCTTTTTTTGTAGCAGGAACTTCTTTGCATATTAGGCTACACCCTCCTGATGTAGCCAGTCCTCCTGGAGCTTACAGGGCTTTTCTTACAGGGCCTGCTGTAAGCTCTTGGAGGATTGGCTACATTAGGGGTATGTGGCCTAATATGCAGAAGAGTTCCTGCTACAAAAAAAGCCCTGTGGGGAATAATGCCATTCTATCTTCTGAGAGTACTATGAAGATGATGAGATAATCTTGCTGTTTTCTCTGAACCTATGGCAAAAATCTTGACTAGCTATTATTATTATTTTTTCTAATCTCATTCTAACTCTTTTTAGCAGAGAGGAAAACAAAGGATGATTGGGGGAATTACTCTCCTGAAGGATTATCATAGGAAGATAATATGGTTGCCAATCTTCAGGTGGGGACTGGAGATCTCCCAGTATAATAACTAATTTCCAGACTATAGAGACTAGTTTCCCTGGAGAAAACGGCAACTTTGGAAGTCAACTCTATGGTATTATACCCACTGAGATCTCTCTTTTTCCTAAACTTTGCCCTCTACAGGTGCTACCTCCAAAATGTCCAGAAATTTCCCAGCCCAAGTTTGGCAACTTTAGGATTATAATATCAAGGGTTGAGTTTCATGTGTGAAACAGATCAAGCAAGAGAGCATTCAAATAGCCTAACAAGCCTTAAATCAGTATTTTTTTCAGTGAAGGCACTTGTCAACTTGGGTCCAAATTGCTTTTTCTGCATGCAGGATGGTGATTTTTGCTGATTTCTCTTTCTCATCATATCCCCCACACACATTAATGTTCCTTAAGGTTCACTGACCCAAGGGGGAACAATTTTTTTTGGGGGGGGGGGCAGAAGTCTACAGTGATAAGCCAAATAATGAATATGTGGCCTAAGTGGATGGTTGTTACATTTTAGTAATTTTTAAAAATATATATTGTTATGTGTGTGTTAAGTCCTGTCGAGCCACTTCCAATTTAAGAGAGCTTATGAATTAATAACCTCCAAAATGTCCAGTGTTTTTTTTGGTAGGAAAAAGTCCAGCAGCTATTCATTTGCATATTAAGCCACACCCCCTGATGTCACCATTTTCCACACAGGGCTGTTTTGTAGGGAAAGCTCAGCAGGAGCTCATTTGCATATTAGGCCATACCCCCCTGATGCCAAGCCAGCCGGAACTGTGTTCCTGTGTGTTCCTGCTAAAAAAAAAAACGCCCTGCCTATTGCTAACAGCTTTCCTCAGGCCTTGCAAACTCAGTGCAGAGACTGAAATTTGCTAGCTCTGCTATTCAACATCTTTTTAGGAAAGGAAAGGTCCCCTGTGCAAGCACCGATCGTTTCCAACTCTGCGGTGATGCCTTCTTTCACAACGTTTTCATGGCAGACGTTTTTACAGGATGGTTTGCCATTGCCTTCCCCGGTCATTACACTTTCCCCCCAGCAAGCTGGGTACTCATTTTACTGACCTCGGAAGGATGGAAGGCTGAGTCAACCTTGAGCTGGCTACCTGAACCAGCTTCCGTTGGAATCGAACTCAGGACGTGAGCAGAGGGCTCCGACTGCAGTGCTGCAGCTTTACCACTCTGTGCCACAGCGCTCTTTCAACATCTTTTTACTGAGTTTTAAAAAACAAACTCCAAAGCTAAAATTCTTCTCAAATAACACTTTTAAAAGACATGAAAATTCAGATCCTCTCACCTGAACACCTCATTAACTTGGATAATTAACTGGTTGACACACACAAAAAAGAAGGTTTTGTTGTTGTTGTTGTTCCCTATAAGTCAATCTACACATTCAAAAAAAGTGGGACTGCCAGGTCTCCCACTATGGTGGGAGGCCTCCTGCCAGCAGCCATAGCTGCCCATCACTGCTCCAAGTGGTGGTGGGAGAAAAATTAAAAAAGCTGTGTTGCTACATCACTTCTGGGGCACACCAGGATATAACATAGAGTAGCTCTAGAAAATGTCAGAAAATATTGTGCTTTTACCACAGAGTTTTTGGTGATTCCTAGAGCTTTGCATTATCACTTTCAGGTTTCCCTTAGAGAAGTGCCATAGAAGTCACCCCATGTCCCTGCCCCCAACCCTACCTCCACTTGCCAGTTTTGGCCTAAGGACACACAGCTCATCCCAGGATTGCACCGCTGTAAAATGTGTAAAATGCCACAGTCACTCAGGAATATCTGAGGTTATTCTTGAGTAAACAAAATGTAACTTTATTTGAAATAAAGCAAGGAACACAAGGGCTGGGTACCGATGAGTAGCTCCATGCACACTGGAGGCATTGCAAACTGAGCTTCCCCAAAATGGAGTGAAGTAATCCTGATCAGCATGATCCACACTTTGGTGTGATCAGACAGTTGCGCACCATCCCCTTAGTGCAATTTGGGTTGCTTTTTTTCCCCTTACATTTTTATGAGCTATGCACTCATGCTCTGTGGCAGTGATTTTTTTTTTAAAAAAAGAATATCTGTGAGTGCCTAGAGAGGATTGGTGGCTCACACTGCCAGTCTGCCTTGCTTGTGCACTCCCACGTTCAGACACCCGGAAATACGGATGGAGTGTGGCAGAAGAATTGGCTACCGTTTCCCAAGTGGTAGTTATTTGATCTATCTCATAGACATCAGAGGACAGGGTGAGTGTGAGAGTGGGACAGGCGGCAGCTGTGCCTGTCTGACCTTCCTTTTTTAATCTGCCTGGGGGCCATGCCTATGTCGGCTCAGATTGGCTGTCTGAATTCAGCCAAGGCCTAACAGAGTCCTTCATATTAGCTTGCAGTATACGTAAAACCTGGACTGGAACTACTCCAAATTCTGGTAGCCTGTAATAATTATAAAAAATGAAATTGAATTCAGAATATTACATAATGCAGGTGAAGAAATCATAAGGCGATACACTTTTCCCGCTCAATCATTCCTGGGAAAACTAGCATGTCAGAGAAAAGCCATGCTAACCTTCTGCAACCTGTGTCATTTTCTGTGTGCTGAGAGGCTTTTAAATATAAATATGGATGAGCATCCAAACATGCCATCCTCTACTAGCATTATACAAAGTGGTATTTTCCTAGAAGGTCTGTGCCATGTGTTTTTTCTTTCCCAAATATATGCATAGGCCATCAGGATTTATGGGGCAGTGTGTATAAGAGATTCTGAAGTTAGAAACTATCTGCTGAGAGGGCTTTCCTGAAATCTCCTACCTCACCATCTGTTTAGAGATTACCTGCAAGAGGAGAAAAGTGAGGCAGGACAAAGAGAAAGAGTTTTGTACATTAAAGATAGAACCCATACTTTTCCTTGGAATAATACCAGGACTGCCAAGTTCTCCCACCCTGGAGGTTCCCAACCCACCGGCCCATGGTAGGAAGGTGACGGGATCCCCTTCTGACGTCGCTGGTGCGATGGCATCACTTGCAAATGCCGTCATCACGCCGGCTGCTCTTGGAGCTTCCAGGAAAAACTCTATGGTTTTCCAGGATGCTCTAGCAATTTGGAAGGAAAACTCCATGGTACTGGAGGCTGTGGGGGACTTGGCAACCCTAAATATTACTGATACAATGGGTTCACACAGAGTGGCCATTTTGGAGGGGCAGCCCACCTTGACTATATCTGCTATAGAGTCCAAGTTCAACTTTGTATGTTGTTGAAACATAGCCTTAGGTCAACAAGATACATTTAAAAAATAATAATTTTATGCCTTGTGTGTTTGTTGATTTAGTGGCTCATGCCTGCTTTTCTTGTTGAGGGGCAGAAAGAAAGAAAACAACCGTGCAAAATCTGGGAGTTGGGACAAGTGCATTAAAGAGATTGTACGGTTGCTATCGATAATGTTAGACAGATGTATTGCTTCATTTTATTTGCCAGGGCCTTTAATGGGGCTTTTAACTAGAGGCATCTTTATGGGGAGGGGGTTACCTGATGTTTTAGTTTGTTGGTTTTAAATTATAATGTTTTAATTAGGGCTTGCAAACCACCTTGAGCCATAAGGAAAGATGAGACATAAATATTTTGACAAATAAATAAATGCACAGTGCTTGGAATGAGTTCTGCAATTACACTCTTGATTTTAATCGCTTTAATAATCTGGTAGCAAGTCAGTGCTAACCTGCAGAAAAGTCAGGATTACAGTCTTGTATGAATGAGGGAGCAATCCTAATCAGGTTTACTCAGGAGTAAGTCGCACGGTATTCAGTGGGGGTTTACCCTCAGGGAGGTGGCTTTAGAATTGCAGCCTTTGTCATCTGTTATAAAATTCTGTATCCTGGTCTAAGCCTCAAGAGGAAAGGCTGGGATTTTTAAAAAAATCAAAGAAAAATATAAAGATTAATCCCTTATTTTGCAATGTTTCTTTTATTACTTGACTATGAGCTCCTTTCTGAACTAACTCCACTTTCCAACACTGCCCCCCCCCCCCCCCAAAAGAAAGCGGCAGCCAGCACTTTGGTTGGTGATCACATAGAATTCTCATACACATCTGTATGTATTTAGCCCACCGCACAAGGATCTGTGGACTGGGGAATTATAATCTGGCATTATCATCAGAAGAGGAACATGCTTCTCAGACCCTCTCCTAAAGCCAGCCAACCATTATTAGTATAGCTGTTCTAGTAGCTGCAATGTAAAACTACCACTGCTGGAAAGTAAGTGTCTCTGAAGTTGAATTTCCATTCTCTCTGGAATTTTACACTTCTCAGGACCACGTCTATTGGTTCTGGTCAGGGAATGAATGACCACAGTTGTAAACAATTAAACGGGCCAATAGGTAAGCATGGCAAGAGCACAATCTCATTTGGTTAGAAAGGGGTAGCCGCAGGCCTCAGATTCAGCAGGAGTTCACAGGAGCACAGCTCCTGAACTTTTCTGAGAGTTCAACCTTCTCCTCTCCTAGGCTTCCCAATCCCCAGGCCCCAGCGGGGATTCCCAATCCCCAGTTTTACAGGCTTCCCCCCGCCCCCAGCCAGCTGGCCAGCAGGGAAAGAAGAAAAAGAAGATGAAGAAGATATTGGATTTATATCCCGCCCTCCACTCCGAAGAGTCTCAGAGCAGCTCACAATCTCCTTTACCTTCCTCCCCCACAACAGACACCCTGTGAGGTAGGTGGGGCTGGAGAGGGCTCTCACAGCAGCTGCCCTTTCAAGGACAACCTCTGCCAGAGCTATGGCTGACCCAAAGCCATGCTAGCAGGTGCAAGTGGAGGAGTGGGGAATCAAACCCAGTTCTTCCAGATAAGATTCCACACACTTAACCACTACACCAAACTGCCTCTCCAAAAGCCGCATCCCCACAGCCACCATGCAGCTCTAGATCTTGGGCAGGCTTAGAAACCTGCAAACAGGTCCGTTTCAAAAGGTGTGTGTGTCTGTGTGCCTTTAAAGTTGAGCAGGAAGTACTTCATAGGAAGGGTCAGCAACACAGTCCCTCGGTTTGTTTTGCTTTTGTTTCAGAGCAGCTAAGTGTGTGTGTGAGAGAGGGAGCAGCATAGCCCCTGTTTTTTTCAGATGTCGTTGTGGAGGAGCCAGACCCAGTAAGTATGTGTGTGTGTGAAAGAGAGAGGGTTGCCAATCCCCAGGTTTGGAGGTCCTTTCCCCCCTTCTGCTTTAGGATAATCAGAAATTGTGGGGGTGGTGGTGGTGGTGGTGGTGGAAATGTCTACTGGGCAATTATTCCCTATGGAGAACTATTCCCATAGGGAATAATGGGGAACTGATCTGCGGGTATCAGGGGCTTTGCAGGGGGTGGGGGGCTGTGTTTTGAGGAAAAGGCACCACTTTTTCAGTATAGCATCTAGTGCCTCTCCCCAAAATACCCCCCAAGTTTCAAAACGATTGGACCAGGGGATCAAATTCTATGAGCCCCAAAAGAAGGTGTCCCTATACTTCATTATTTCCTATGGAAGGAAGGCATTTAAAAAGGTGTGCTGTCCCTTTAAATGTGATGGCCAGAACTCCCTTGGAGTTCAATTATGCTTGTCACACCCTTGCTCCTGGCTCCGCCCCCAAAGTCCCCAGATATTTCTTGAATTGCAACCATATCCTCCCCACCTTGTAGGTGCAGCTGCATAACAATCCCTGGATTTTTTCTACAAAACAAAACAACCCCTGGGTAGCAGGGTACTTATTTTTATATTGTTTTAGACATAATTCAGGGTGAATGACAGCTCCACCACCATTCATGCATTCTTTCTATACCTATTTTTAAAATCTCATTTTATTTTTTAAAAGCCCTCTTTGGTGGTTGAGTGCACCCTGATAGAACAATTGCTACACAGGGACATAAACAGTGGCATTCAGCATAGAAGAGCTAGATTACAGGACAGTAGCAAGACTTCTTAGTCTGATCCAGCAAGGCTCTTATGTTCTCAAAAGCTTGTACTGCAAAAATCTTGTTGGTCTCAAAGGTGCTATTGGACTTGAATGTAGTTCTACTACTGCAGACCAACCCAGCTGCCCTCTGGAAACTATTCAAATTCAAATTATAACCTCAATGGATTTAGAAAAGTATAATTATGTTTAAGATTGCATTGTAAGCTTACAATATCTTAATAATATAGCAAAGAAAATATGGAATTTGCTGCCAGAGGATTAGATAGATTCAGGTTTCCAGCCTCCAGGTGGGGCCTGGAGATCTCCCACTTTACAACTGATCTCCAGCAGGCAGAAATCAGCTCCCTGGAGAAAATGGGCTGCTTTGAACGGTGGACCTTATGGCACTGCAGCATGCTGAGGCTTTTCCCCTCCCCAAATCCCACCTTCTCCTGGCTCCACCCTCAAAGTCTCCAGGTATTTTCCAACACAGACCTGGCAACCCTAAAAAGGCTGCTAGCCATGGTGATTGACGGGAGCTTCAGCACTTAGAAGCAGTAAGCCTCTGAATCCTGGAGCCAGGAGGCAACATCAGGAAAGGCCTCAGCCTCTATCCCCTATTGGTGACCCTCAGAATTGTGTGAGACATGATGCTGGACTAAATAGACCATTGGTCTGATCCAGCAAAGCTTTCCTTATGTTCTAAAGCCAATTCTTACTCCCCCAAAGCAATGCCCTGCAATTTATTTAACCTTTGGTTAGTTTATATGTTTATAACTTTTAGAAGCTGTACTTCTTCCTCTCTGGCAGTGTAATTAACATCTACTCAAATACTTTTTTTTTTTTAAAAAAAGATCAAGCTAACTATTAAGTTTTTAATCCAATGCAAGATCATCAAGGAAGTATTTCTCCTTCAGCCAAATCTTTAATAGTTTCATTTCATCCCAAATTTGGTGGCAACCTTTGTGTATAATATTGGTGAAAGCTGCCACCAAATATACAATTTTGTATGAAAGCTCAACAGGGGAGAATGCAGGCAGAGGGTGAGCGAGGAAAATCTTAAACCACATATGAGCCGAACTGTTTGAAGCTTGTTGATGGCAACCAGGCCTTGGATTCAGTGGGAGCTCACAGGAGCACAGCTCCTGAACCTTTCTGAGATTTCCACCTCCTTGTCCATTGAATAGTAGGTGCAGCTGCATAACAATTCCTGGATGAGCTCCACCACCTATTTTCCTGCAAAATGACCTCTGGCGGCAACCTTTGTGGATAATATTGGTGAAAGCTGCCACCAAATTTCACCTAAAGCTACAGTTCAGGATGAATTTTCTAATCCCGTTTGAATGAAAAATAGTTGATGAATTTTGAGGGGGTTTGAGCAAATCCCTACATTGTCAGTGAGTTTTGCCAAAAGTAAGATTTTGAGGTGAATAGGAATGTTTTTGAAATGTCTGGGAAGTTTTGAGGGAAGGAAAAAATGGCCATAGGATGAGAGTTTTCTGGTTTGGTTTGTATGTTGAAGTATCTAGAACACCTGTGATCTTTTGATAGTGGGAGATTAAATTTATTTATTTATTTATTTATTTATTTATTTATTCCGTAACTTATATCCTGCCCTTCCCACGAGTGAATGGTAATTAAGGGAAGTACAAAAGGAAGATTAAATAAATGGTAAATAAGGGAAGTATATTTCAAATGCTTATACAAAAGGTGGTTTGTATGTAATGCGGATTGGAAATGATTCTGCTGTCACTGAAAAGGAGCCGGTATGAATATTGTGGTAAGCAGGGCTTTTTTGGTAGAAAAAGCCCAGCACAAACTCATTTGCATATTAGGCCACACCCCTGACATCGCCATTGTTTTGCACAGGGCTTCTTTGTAGGAAAAGCCCAGCTGGAACTTATTTGCATATTAGGCCACACCCCCAGATGCTAAGCCAGCCAGAACTGTGTTCCTGTGCGTTCCTGCTCAAAAGAAAAAAAAAGGTAAGACTAAAAAAGAATGCAGCCAGGCTACACTGTGGATTGTTTTGAAGTAGAAAAGAATAGTTTTGAAAGACCCCTGAATTGTTATAGCTAAACATGAAAAGTCATGGAATACAGTTACTAATTATAAGGAATTTCTGAGCTTCAAACAGTTCTGCTCATATGCGGTTTAAGATTTTCCTCACTCACCCTCCACCTGCATTCTCTCCTGCTGAGCTTTCATATAAAATTGTATATTAACTGTTGTTAGTGAAGTCTTAAAAAAAAAAAAGTCAGTAGACACCCAAAAGTTTAATTTTATTCCAACTCCAGTTCTTTCCTCTGCACCTTGCAGTAAGTGCGATAAATAAAGTAACCAGCTATACATCATCGGCTCATTGCAAGGAGTTACTTAACTTATGTGATTGCGTTCACTCAGCGGGTCACTCTGAGGACCGCAACCAGGTCCAGGCCAATAAGTATTAAACCTCATTTAAACAGGTCAGAGTTCATTCTCATACATTGACCACGTATAGAACAAGATAACCTGCTCAGTCTTTCAGTACAATTTATCACTTTAAGTAGGACTCGGATGGTAATATGTCAACCTTTCAGGAGAGAAGTGCACTATTTTAATGGAGCATCTTTTAAATTGTACTTTGGCATTGTAATTTATAATATATACACTACATTATTCTTCTAGTGGATTAAGTAGCCCTTAAAGTGGAGCCGATGAGCTTGTTGCCTAATGTTGTGTTTAGATCCAAGCAGTCAATAAGGCTATACACAGTCTAGCACTAGGGTCACTGGAAGCCTTGTTCTCTGTGCAGGTGCTTTTGCGATTACTAGTGTAAGTGGTGTTTTTGTTTGGTTTTGGGTGTGTGTGTGTGTTTTGAGCAAAAGGACGGGAACCAGTAATCAGGGAGCATTTCACAGCAGAAAAGCATTTTGGGATGGATTCTGTGGAATTTATTTAATACATTTATATCTATATCCTGCAAGGGATCACAAAACAGGTTACAGTATTCCTCTTTAGCATCTACTGGGCTGCAGGCCTGACAGAAAAATATTTATTATTTATTTGATTTATATCCCACCCTCCCCACCGAGGCAGGCTCAGGGCGGCTCCGAAGAGAGGGGGTTATGAATGCAATTTTTGTTACTAGGCAGCTACTTCAGTTCACTCAAAGCAGGGGTGTTTTTGTGGGAATGGGAATAATGTAACTGGCTTCAATTGAATTAACTTTGTTCCACAGATTTTTTTTTATTGCTGAAGGGCTAGAATTTAGAAAAGGGCCTAGAGGGGTTACCCATGATCACCTTGGGCAAGTGAGGGAAAGCCCAATTCTCCGGGCAAGAAGAAAACACTTTGCCACATGCCCATCAGTGAGAATTTGTCTGCCAGACTAAGATAAAAAGAAGGAAACAGAACTTCCATGTGGGATTAAAAACAGCATCCCTGTACTTCCTAATTGATTTATATATATATGTAATTTTTTAACTGCTGCAATCAAACTAATGGCTTATTTAAAAAGAAAGTCTCTAAAATATATTAATATCAGAGACTTGTTGAATCAGACAGACAACAAATTTCAGTTAACATCAAATGTTTGAAGGTAGTGATTAATCCAGTTGTTTATATTCTGCTTGCCTGTGTTGTGAGCTAAAATACTGTATTTATAGCATGCTTATCTCACTGAATTTCCCGTTGGAAATGTTTTTACATTTAAAAATTGTGAACTCAAAGTTAGCAGGTGTTAAGGTGGACTTCACAGGTCAAGAACAAATCTCTGAGCTTATGGGGTACAGCAGAGTATACATTTTAAAATGAATAAATTAATAAGAAAGATCACATGGATCTTCCCCCTGCCTTTGTGCAGCATGCTGAGATTGAAGACTTCCTGGTTTAGAATAACCACAGTTAGTTGTGATGTCTAAACTGGGAAATTTAACAAGATATGGTGGCTTTCAGACCAGAATGCCAAACTGGTTTAATAATGATGTAGTATCTTCTTGTATGCAAGGAAATAAGTTGTGCCTGATTCTTGCCATGACAAATGATAGTTCCAAATCAGAAATTCTTCAATCTCAGCGTGGTACAGGAGAGGAAAGGGGAAGAGGAAGGAGTCGGTGAACCAGAGGACTTCCAAAGCTCATTCTAGGACCAAAAGAACATAGTTGTCTGAAAATAGTCTAATAGTTCATTTTTAAGAACTAACGTTTATTCTCAGTATTTCCAAGGTGGGGAAAAAGTAAAGACAAGACTAAGTTCATAACAATGAAGTGAGTTTGTAAAGTTTCTGTGTCCAGTTTTGAAGTATCATTTAAACAAGGAAAACCGTAGGGACTGAGAGGGCATTTTCTTATGCTATCAATTAAAGAGAGAAAGAGGAATGCACCTATGTATCCCACCCATAGTTCTGGTGCTTTATATTTAACATATTTAATATGTTTAATATGTGCTTCAGGATGGGGGAAGGTTCTATATTTTCAAAGTGTTAATTGACTTTAATATGGTGAATAATATAATGGGGTCTTTTGTGGGTTTTCTCTTTTCTTTGGTGATAAAAACATTGCCCTTATTAATATTTCACACATTTCACAGGTAATAACGCTGTTTCTATGACTTCATACTAGTTTCCCCAAATGGTCTCTAGATTGTACTCAGGAAATGTTATTACAAGACTTTCTGTCATATTTTTTGAAAAGATGGTTTCCTCTGAATGGCATGGAACAGTGGGCTGTTTCACTGGAATTTTAACTTCTCTGTGGAAAAGGCCAAAGGGTCAGACATCATAGCTACCTTGCCGAAAAAACTAGTTGCTCAAATGAAGTAAAGCAACAAAGTAGGGTAAAGGCTCGTATGGTAGCTGAGCATTACATGGACATTAATTTCAACATGTATTAGATTTTACATGTTTGAAATTAGAAAACCCTCTGTGGATAGGGGTTGGCTTCTCTAATATTATGGTACCAGGAATGCCGTTGAGGGAAGCCAGGGACCTCAGCGGTGTTTCAGACCAGTGGTGTTGTCAGGGGCACCTATTTCTCTGACCAACTTATTGCTTCTGAATCTTTTCACTAAGGATCAAGCTAGGTGCTTACACATCTTCCAGCATCTTTTAAACGTAAATTTCAGGCATGGGATTTCAGGTCACACAAGGAAGCACAGATTTGTCTGTTGAAACCATCTCGCTGTTCTCCTATTGGTCTTCAGAAGAAAAAGAAAAGACGGGTAAAACTGCATAAGGAGAGAGAGTTAAAGTCCTTTCTCCCACCTGCATAGCTCTGATCTGAACTGATGCCCAAGTGGATTACATTTTCATTGATACATAGTTAAATTTAATAACTGTAAAAAAATTAAAGGGTGAATCAGAAGTCTAGCAGTTAGGACTATACATAATCATGCATGTGAAAAATGCCCTACTCATTTCTGTGGAACATTCTCATACATACATGTATGAAATGATGTGTATATGCAGGGGTCATTTTGTAGAAAAATAGGTGGTGGAGCTCATCCAGGGATTGTTATGCAGCTGCACATACTATTCAATGGACAAGGAGATGGAACTCTCAGAAGGAGGAGGTGGAACTCTCAGAAAGGTTCAGCAGCTGTGCTCCTGTGAGCTCCCACTGAATCCGTGGCCTGTGTATATGTGACATCTTCTGAAATGCAAGGGAAAACAGTAGAAGCTGTAGCACACTGATACAGATTATAATTCAAACGGCCAAAGGTTCACACTCCAGGATTTCTAATTGAAGGCTCTTTAGCAGTAGAGCTGAAAAAGCCCTGTGGCATAACCATAGAAGACCTCTGCTAGTCAGAATATGTAGAGCTGGGATAGATGGACTAATTCTGAATCAGTATGCAACTTATTTTTGTTTCTTTATTAATTAAAATATTTATACCATGGTTTTCCTCTTTTACTTAATATGTGAAACAAGTGGTAGTCCCAAAAGGCCTGCTGGAAGGAAACCTCATCCCCCCCCCCCCAATTATGTTCTCTTTTCCTTCCTTGAAAGCCCCCATAGCGCCTCCCTTTTTCCTGCCCTATTCTTTCTTTCCTACCCAAAAGACAACCTACTGTTGTCTCTTACCCCATTCCCACATGTCTTCAGTTTTCCTTCCTTCCCTATCTCTGGCAGCCTCTCCCTGGGAATAGTCTGGCCAAGTTGTGCTATGTGGCAGCCAGAACAGACCCAAACTGATTTCCCACTCACCTTGTTTCAGTCTCATTGCTCCTTTTTCCTGTGGGGCTGTTGCTGGATTTTGCACAAGTTGCCCTGAGCCGGCAAGTTGCCCTGCCCCTTTTCAAGTTCCCTCCACAGTAGACAGAAACCAGTTTTCAGAGGATCTTGCCTGCTGCAGAGGGAACTTGAAGAGAGGCAGAGCAACTTGCTGGTCTGGGGCAGTTTGTGCAAAATCCAGCAGCAGCCCCACGGAGAAGAGAAGAATGAGAGTGGCGTAAGTTTAGTGGGAAATAGGTCCTTGTTGTGTGGTGGGAAACCCAGAAAGGGTTGTGTTCCTGCTATATTTCCCACCTCTTTCCTTCCTTCTGGCAGCCCCCATATCCTTACCTTTTTCTGCTTCCTTCTGTCATTCCTACCCACCATCACCCTATCTTTTATCTGCCTTCCCTTTCAGCCATATTTATTATTTATTTACTACACATACAGTAAGTATTGTATACACAACTGTGTCTTTCTCCATGCGGTGAACCCAAAGCAGCTTACATAATTCACTTTTATTTTATCTTTATGACAACTCTGTGTGGTAAGTTAGCCAGGAAGTTGCAGGCAGAGCTTCCATCATTTGGGTTTAAAAAAAACCTAGGATTTTCTGCAAACTTTGCAGTTTTCTTTCTACAAACCAGTTTTGTCTGCCTTGTCTGTTCATGGCTCCAACCTCCAGATTTAAGTATCACAGACTTGGCTGTACAGAGAATTAGATATATTGATAGACATATTAAAGGGATGCCAGCCTCCAGGTAGACTTGTGGACCCCCTGGAATTACAGCTTATCCTCATACTACAAAGTTCAGTTCCTCTGCAAATGGATGCTTTGGAGGGTGGACTCTATGACTGAGGTCCCTGTCCACTGCAGGCTTCATCCCCAAATCTCCAGGAGTTTCCCATACTGAAGTTGGCAACCCTACTCCACCATTCCTTGCTGGTAGCCTGGGAGGGGAGAGGGCTAGCCACCCTAGACATATATTAAATATTTTATATTTTTATATTTCAAGTGCTTGTTAATGTCTGAAATGTTTTAATGTTTTGTTTTCATGTTTGCCACCATAGGGAGCCTGAATTGGCATATAAAATTTAAAAATAAATAAATATTAATGAACTGCTCAAGGTGGTTATTATGTAACACAAGATGAGCTTAAT
Source organism: Heteronotia binoei (assembly GCF_032191835.1). NCBI lineage: Eukaryota > Metazoa > Chordata > Lepidosauria > Squamata > Gekkonidae > Heteronotia > Heteronotia binoei. Next base: position 121,651,093 of record NC_083228.1, on the reverse strand, counting down.
ATGTAGAAATAGAATTACTGGAAAACTAAAGTAATGTGTCATTGCTTGGAGACCATGAAAGGCTGGATGAAGCTAAACAAACTGAAACTCAGTGCAGACAGACAAGACACAGCTGTTTGCAAACTTTGGTTGGTTCAAAATGCAATGGCCAGGCAACTCTCAGATTATATCACCCCTCTGGTGAAAGATCTATATTGGCTGTCCATCTGTTTCCAGGCCCAAAGTGATAATTCTTACATTTTACAACCCTAAGTAGTTAAGGCCAAGATACTTGAAGGATTGCCTTCTGTACTGTCTAGCAGATCTGTCACGATTCTTCTCACAATTCTTGCTCTCTGTCCCACCTTCAGAAGTACTGTGGAAGAACTTTTTCAATGGTGGCCCCTTGCCTGTGGAATACAATCCTAATTCTCCACCTTGAGGTTTATTTTATGCCTATCCTACTGTCTTCGGTGCCAAGCCAAAACATTTTTATCTAGGCTAATAACTAACCAATTAGATATTTTAAATTTTTTTAGGTATATTTCTAGCCCGAGAACTGTTTTACAAGGATCATTTTTAGGCCATTAAAGATTTTATGCTGTTTTAATGCTCTGATGTTTTTAATAGCTTGATAATTTTAATGATTGTATAATGTTTTATTTTGTAAGCCACCACATACATTTTCTAAATAAATAAATAAGTGCTGTGAGTAGCTTTGGAAATAGGCATTTCACTTATTTATTATTATTTATTTAATTTATATCCCGCCCTCCCCACTGAAGGCAGGCTCAGGGGGGCTCACAGATCAGGGGTCAAACAATCAGATTAGCTTGACCAAACAAGATTAAGAACATAAAAACAAAGAACAATTTTTAAAACATCAACAGGTGCTAGTGCAATAGTTTCAGACAACATTTACAATTCTAATGGTGGTAAATAGCTAGATGGTTGATATTAGATGTTCTAGGAGGTCCCAGGATCATCATAGCGTGATGAGATAAAACCACTGGTAATATTTATGGATTTATCCCTTTGCTGCCTTGTTTTGCAAGGCATGAAACCCTTCTGAAAGATCAGGTTTGCAGAATGGGTGGTTCATCTAGATGCTCATATGTCTTTGGACAAATAGAGTCAGAAGTGGCCTAGAGTGCCTTTCACCAGCTAATTGTAGTCCACCATTACAGAAGAAAGCTGACCTTGCCACAAACACGTTTGCCTTTTTACCATCTAGATTAGATAACTGCAATAGTGCTTTGAAGTGGACTGTTTTTGAATACAATTTGAAAACATCAAATTGGCTGCAAGGGTCCTTACTGGAACACACCAAAATTGTTCTATGAAGGCAGCGCAATTGCAGTTGAATTGACTCTGGATTCATTTCCGGGCTCTGTTCAAGGTGCTGAACTTTGTCCTTTAATTGGCTTGGGTTCAGAGTACGTAAAGGACCTCCTTTACCCATATCAGTCTGCCTAGGTTTTGAAACCCATGCACATTGCATTCCTTGGGTTAGGTTGGCTGGAGTCGCAGACTGTGGAATTCCCTCTCACTGGAGGTGTGATGGTTGTCACCCCCTACAGGCCTTCCAGATTAATTTAAGGCAAGACACGCTCCAAACAAATAAATTAGATGAAAAACACAATTAAATAAATCACATTCTCATTCGCAAGTTAACTTCTTCCATCACAGAAGCTATGATTGAATCAGAGATGTTGCCAATTTCATGACCTTTCCACTTTTCGTAATGCGTATCTTTTTGTCTTGGGTATATGGCAATAGACTGTTGCACTGTGCCCTCTGCAGGCACTCTGTTCCTTTCTGTTTAGTTCATCCAAACTAGGAACACAATATTGTATTTACTGTATCATGTGAATTGGGCGACATGTGGATTTTCCATTTGATACAGCTTCCATTCATGTGAACGAGAATCCTGCATTTTCAGGGTTCTGATTTGCGGGAATTTGATTTGGTTTATTCGATGTAATGAATTGCCTCATCCCAGCTAGTGCCAGGCTCTGAACAATGCACAACAGTAGATAATAAATATGTAAAACCAGTTAAAAGAAAAACAAATTGTAAATCCCAATGGCATCCTATTAAAATTCTTCTAATCCAGATTTCCAGATGCTGCATCTGGACATTTCATTATATCCTATGGAGATACCATAGGATATAATGGAGAATCAATCTTCTGGAGGAAGTGCGGGCCCTGCGGAACCTTGACCAGTTCCGCAGGGCCTGCAAGACCGCCCTTTTCAGACAAGCCTATGCTGATATCGACTGCTGAGTTGCTAAGAATAAAGAACCGCCATCTATAATACGATCACGGAACTATCTAAACTGGCAGAACCAGCACCAAACAATTTTATTGCTGCCAGATATATTCAATGTAATTTGAATTATGTATCCTAACTTAATTAACTGGTTTTTGTGTTTAATTTCTTTTAATTGTTAAATTTAAAATTTTATCTATTTATGTTAATTGTGTGAAATGTTGTTAGCCGCCCTGAGCCGCCTAGGCGGGGAGGGCGGGATATAAATAAAATCTATTATTATTATTATTATTATTATTATTATTATTATTATTATTATTATTATTATTATTATTATTATCTGTGGGTATCTAGGGGGCTCTGGGAAGCTGTTTTTTGAGACAGAGGTAGGGTGGCCAGACCGTCCCGGTCTCCCGGGACATTCCCGGATCTGGCCACCCAATCCCGGATCCCGGGCTGCCTATACCGGGACCATTAAAGGTCCCGGTTTAGGCAGCCCAGGAGCCGGTGGGCCGCGGGCGCGGGCGGGGAAGGCGGGGAGTGAGGGAGGGAGCGTCCCTGCGCCTGCGCAGGGCCCCTGCGCACGCGCAGGGACGCTCCCTCCCTCACTCCCCGCCTTCCCCGCCCGCGCGCGGGGCCGGCAGCGGTGGGGGAGGCCTCTCCGCGGCCTCCGCTGGTCGCTGGGGGCCTTCCAGAGTGTCTGGAAGGCCCCCAGCGACCAGCGGAGGCCGCGGGGAGGCCGCGGAGCACCCGGCGCTGGTCCGGGAAGGCCTTCCAGAGCCTCTGGAAGGCCTTCCCGGGCCAGCGCCGGCCAGCGAAGGCCTCCCCGCGGCCTCCGCTGGTCGCTGGGGGCCTTCCAGAGTGTCTGGAAGGCCCCCAGCGACCAGCGGAGGCCGCGGGGAGGCCGCGGAGCACCCGGCGCTGGTCCGGGAAGGCCTTCCAGAGCCTCTGGAAGGCCTTCCCGGGCCAGCGCCGGCCAGCGAAGGCCTCCCCGCGGCCTCCGCTGGTCGCTGGGGGCCTTCCAGAGTGTCTGGAAGGCCCCCAGCGACCAGCGGAGGCCGCGGGGAGGCCGCGGAGCACCCGGCGCTGGTCCGGGAAGGCCTTCCAGAGCCTCTGGAAGGCCTTCCCGGACCAGCGCCGGCCAGCGAAGGCCTCCCCGCGGCCTCCGCTGGTCGCTGGGGGCCTTCCAGAGTGTCTGGAAGGCCCCCAGCGACCAGCGGAGGCCGCGGGGAGGCCGCGGAGCACCCGGCGCTGGTCCGGGAAGGCCTTCCAGAGCCTCTGGAAGGCCTTCCCGGGCCAGCGCCGGCCAGCGAAGGCCTCCCCGCGGCCTCCGCTGGTCGCTGGGGGCCTTCCAGAGTGTCTGGAAGGCCCCCAGCGACCAGCGGAGGCCGCGGGGAGGCCGCGGAGCACCCGGCGCTGGTCCGGGAAGGCCTTCCAGAGCCTCTGGAAGGCCTTCCCGGGCCAGCGCCGGCCAGCGAAGGCCTCCCCGCGGCCTCCGCTGGTCGCTGGGGGCCTTCCAGAGTGTCTGGAAGGCCCCCAGCGACCAGCGGAGGCCGCGGGGAGGCCGCGGAGCACCCGGCGCTGGTCCGGGAAGGCCTTCCAGAGCCTCTGGAAGGCCTTCCCGGGCCAGCGCCGGCCAGCGAAGGCCTCCCCGCGGCCTCCGCTGGTCGCTGGGGGCCTTCCAGAGTGTCTGGAAGGCCCCCAGCGACCAGCGGAGGCCGCGGGGAGGCCGCGGAGCACCCGGCGCTGGTCCGGGAAGGCCTTCCAGAGCCTCTGGAAGGCCTTCCCGGGCCAGCGCCGGCCAGCGAAGGCCTCCCCGCGGCCTCCGCTGGTCGCTGGGGGCCTTCCAGAGTGTCTGGAAGGCCCCCAGCGACCAGCGGAGGCCGCGGGGAGGCCGCGGAGCACCCGGCGCTGGTCCGGGAAGGCCTTCCAGAGCCTCTGGAAGGCCTTCCCGGGCCAGCGCCGGCCAAGGAAGGCCTCTCCGACGCCTCCCTGGCCTCGCTGCCGCCCCCGCCGCTGGACTCGCCGCCGCCGCCCGACCCGCCGCCGCCCGACCCGCCGCCGCCGCCCGACTCGCCGCCGACCGCCACCGCAGGTAAGGGGGCCGAAAGCGGGGGGGGGGGGCGGCCTTCCTTTCTTCCCTCCCTCTTCCCTTCTTTCCTTTCTTCCTCCCTTCCTTCCCTCCCTTCCTTCCCTCCCTCCCTTCCCTTCCTTCCTTCCCTCCCTCCCTCCTCCCTTCCTTCCTTTCTTTCTTCCTTCCCTCCCTCCCTCCCTTCCTTCCTTCCTTCCTTCCTTCCTTCCTTCCTTCCTTCCTTCCTTCCTTCCTCCCTTCCCTTCCCTTCCCTCCTCCCTTCCCTCCTCCCTTCCCTTCCCTTCCCTCCTCCCTTCCCTCCTCCCTTCCTTCCCTCCCTCCTCCCCTCCCTCCTCCCTCCCTTCCTTTCTTTCTTCCTTCCCTCCCTTCCCTTCCCTTCCCTTCCCTTCCCTTCCCTTCCCTTCCCTTCCCTTCCATTCCCTCCTCCCTTCCCTCCTCCCTTCCTTCCCTCCTTATGTTCTTATGTGGCGCAGAGTGTTGGACTGGAGGGGCCACTGGCCTGATGCAACAGGGCTTCTCTTATGTGACACAGAGTGTTGGACTGGATGGGCCACTGGCCTGATCCAACAGGGCTTCTGTTATGTTCTTATGTGACGCAGAGTGTTGGACTGGATGGGCCACTGGCCTGATCCAACAGGGCTTCTGTTATGTTCTTATGTGACGCAGAGTGTTGGACTGGATGGGCCACTGGCCTGATCCAACAGGGCTTCTGTTATGTTCTTATGTGACGCAGAGTGTTGGACTGGATGGGCCACTGGCCTGATCCAACAGGGCTTCTCTTATGTTCTTATGTGACGCAGAGTGTTGGACTGGATGGGCCACTGGCCTGATCCAACAGGGCTTCTCTTATGTTCTTATGTGACGCAGAGTGTTGGACTGGATGGGCCACTGGCCTGATCCAACAGGGCTTCTGTTATGTTCTTATGTGACAATACTGACTTTGGTGGACCCAAGCACTGATTCAGTGTAAGGGAGCTTTGTGTTTGTGACTGGAGTGGACAATACTGACTTTGGTGGACCCAAGCACTGATTCAGTGTAAGGGAGCTTTGTGTTTGTGTCTTCTGGTGCAATTTTGTTCTCAGATCCTGTATTTACTTCATCAGTATATGGGATAAGGCACTTTCTCAACTGTGCTGCATAATGCAGCCTATTTATTTTGTCCTGTTGGCTCTGTTGGCTCTATCTGCGCCACCTTCATCACTTTCGGGGTGTGGATCCCCCAGTGGGGTGGGCTCCCGACTCCCTCTGCCGGCTGTTTCTGATAGCCCTGCGCCCCCTCTTTCATTTGATATGTGTCCCGTGCGGGTGCCACCCTCCTGCCGGGAGATGCCGCAAAATGAGCCCCCTTGAGGCTTATGGCGGCAGGGCTCGGGGGAAGCAAGCTAGACTGCTGTTCTTTTGAGGGGTTATAGAGTGTTTCGAGCCCCTCCCTGTGGCATCGGTCCCATCGTTGTGGGACCCAGGGGGCCGGCGCAGCGGCCCGCTGAAGCAGCCTGTCAGTCACTTCCGCATCTCGACCTGTGTTATTAGTGACAGGCTGCTTCGGCAGGCTGCTGCGCCAGCCCCCTGGGTCCCACGACGATGGGACCAATGCCACAGGGAGGGGCTCGAAACACTCTATAACCCCTCAAAAGAACAGCAGTCTAGCTTGCTTCCCCCGAGCCCTGCCGCCATAAGCCTCAAGGGGGCTCATTTTGCGGCATCTCCCGGCAGGAGGGTGGCACCCGCACGGGACACATATCAAATGAAAGAGGGGGCGCAGGGCTATCAGAAACAGCCGGCGGAGGGAGTCGGGAGCCCACCCCACTGGGGGATCCACACCCCGAAAGTGATGAAGGTGGCGCAGATAGAGCCAACAGAGCCAACAGGACAAAATAAATAGGCTGCATTATGCAGCACAGTTGAGAAAGTGCCTTATCCCATATACTGATGAAGTATATACAGGATTTGAGAACAAAATTGTTTCCGGCGGTGATATTTGGGGGATTTTTGGGGACGTCACAGGAAGTGCTGTGAAGTCACTTCCTGTTTCCGGCAGTGGCATTTGGGGGAAATGATGCCATTTGGGGGAAATGATGTCACAGGAAGTGATGTCACTTCCTGCTTCCGGCAGGTGGCGCGGGGGAAATGATGTCACAGGAAGTGATGTCACTTCCCGTTTCCGGCAGGTGGCGCGGGGGAAATGATGTCACAGGAAGTGATGTCACTTCCTGTTTCCGGCGGTGGTATGACGTCGCCGGAAGTGACGTCACTTCCTGTTTCCGGCGGCGCACGCGCGAAGCGCGCGCGCACTCCTGCCTTCCCCCCCCCCAAGGTGTCCCTGGCTGGCCTTCAGACATTATGGCCACCCTAGACAGAGGCACCAAATTTTCAGCATAAAATCTGGTGCCTCTCCACAACCGCCTCCCTCGAAGTTTCAGAACGATTGGACTAGGGGGTTCAATTTTGTGAGCCCCCCAAAAAGGTACCCCTATCCATCATTGTTTCCAATAGAGGGAAGGCATTTAAAAGGTGTGCTGTCCCTTTAAATGTGATTACCAGAACTCCCATTGGAGTTCAATCATGCTTGTCACAACCTTGCTGCTGGCTCCACCCCCAAAGTCTCCTGGCTTCACCCCTAGAGTCCCCAGATATTTCCTGAGTCGGACCTGGCAACCCTATCTGCAGCCAGTTCAATTTTATTTACATGGCAGCTGGGTTTGGTTTTGTTCTTTTATGTCTGCAAGATCAACTTTTTAACATGAGTGGTATTTTATGTGACCGCTTTCCTACTATTTAATCAGAATGTTCCATTTAATATCTGGTATTATATAGTTTATAGAGCCAAACCACTGCAGTTTCAGACAGCAGGATGATTGTATGATTCCTGCATACCAGGCAATTTGAAAATCCAAACATATATATGGGATAGAAAAAAATGCAATAATATTTACATATGATAAATTAGAATAAAAATAACAGATATTACATGTTAAGGTTGGAGAGGGGACACCCAAAGGTTCATTTGAATTGAAATCCACCTTTGGGCAAGACTTTGAATCTCATCTTTATTAGTTAAGCATTTAAATCCTCCATTGACTTGGAGATTCTGTTCCTTTGGAAACAAATGAGCTGTTCCACAAGATTATAGATGGATTTTATAACAGTGCAGATAGACCAAAGCCAAAGCACTGTCCAAGATAACCCTGGGCAAACAGTCCCAAGTCTTCAAAAATGTTCTCCAGTTGATGTGCATGCGCATATCTGTTAGCATGCCATACCTATTGTTTGCGTTCTAATTGATGTGATTGCATTTTATCCATTTGGATATTTTCTTCATCTGCTATAGAAGAAGATTTTAGGTTCTGTAAGCCTATGATCTGAAGCAGGATGATGGATCTGGGCAGGATGATGGTGCTGTTATGATCCAAACCCCAAATGATTCTTTTTCAGGGGAATCATTATCTCTGGTTGAAGTATTAACAAGTAAGTGCAACAGGTACATTGCCCAAAAAATTAATCTTGACTATTAAATGCATTCATAATATTATTTATTTATTTAATTTATATCCCTCCCTCTGCACCAAGGCGGGCTCAGGGCGGTTTACAACATAAAATCCAGAACAATTAAGATTAATAAATATTAAAATACATATTCAATAATTTACAATAGTTAAAACAGTAAACAAGAAGAAACAGTCTAACAGTTCGGTGCTATTCTCACAGCCTTCCTCCGCAGTTTTTAAATACCAGTCAGTTATATGCCAACCGGAAGAGGTCCGTCTTACAGGCCTTGCGGAACTGCCCAAGGTTCTGCAAGGCCCTCACCTCCTTCTGTAGCTGGTTCCACCAGCAGGGGGCTGTGATTGAAAAGGCCATATCCCTAGTTGACTTCAGACAGGCCTCCTTTGGCCCGGGGATTACTAGCAGATTTTGGGAACTAGATCTGAGTACTCTCTGGGGAACATGTGGGGAGAGATGGTCCCTAAGGTAGGTAGGTCCTAGGCCATACAGGGCTTTAAATTATATTATTATATTAATATATTAGCCAAGAAAAATATTAAAGTAGCTTGGATTTTCCTCCATTCCCAATGCAACCTACAAAACCAACTATCCCTAATCGTATCTTGTCCTAAAATGTAGCAAATAAGGGGAAACACTTAATCTCTAAATTTGGTATAAAGAAACATTGGGATGCATATTCAAAATCACACAAAGCGCTCCTTTATGTGTTCTGTTCATCCATTAGAATAATAGATTCTTAGAGTTGGAAGGGACATCCAGAGTAATCTAGTCTAACCCCCTGCACAATGCAGGAACTTCACAAATACCTCCCCCCAACACATACATCCCCAGTAACCCCTGTTCCATGCCCAGAAGATGTCAAAAACCTCCAAGATCCCTTACCAAACTGGCCTGGAGAAAAACTGCTGACTGACCCCAAAGTGACAATCAACATTTCCCTCGGCAAGTAAGAAAGGGCCACAAGAACTAAGCAGTGATGCAACCCTTCCTGCCCTCCTTCTTATGATCTGTCTAATTCAGAGATCTGTCTAATTCAGCATTGCTGTCAGATGGCCATTTTAGCCTCTGTTTAAAAACCTCCAAGGAAGGAGAGCCAACAATCTCCCAAGGAAGCTCGTTACACCGAAGAACCGCTCTGTCAGGAAGTTATTCTTAATGTTTAGCCAAAAACTCTTTTGATTTAATTTCAACCAGATGGTTCTGGTCCGACCTTCTGGGGCAGCAGAAAACAACTCTGCACCATCCTCTATACGACAGCCCTTCAAATACTTGAAGATGGTGATCGTTATCACCTCTCAGTTGTCTCCTCTCCAGACTAAACATACCAAGCTCCTTCAACCTTTCCTCATAGGACTTGGTCTCCAGACCCCTCACCATCTTTGTCGCCCTCCTCTGGACACATTCCAGCTTGTCTAGATCCTTCTTAAATTGTGGCGCCCAGAAATGAACACAATACTCTAAGTAAGGTCTAACCTGAGCAAAGTAAAGCAATACTTCACGTGATCTAGACACTATACTTCTGTTGATGCAGCCCAAAATCACATTAGCTTTTTAAGCTGCCGCATCACATTGCTGACTTACATTCAGAGTACGGTCCACTGTTATTCAGAAGTGTACTTGGTACAATTTGTTTTAATCCAGTCTAAAATGTGCATTAAATATACAGGATTACAGTAATGAACCATCTGGGTTTAAAATCCTTCTAAAAGGTATCCAGATATCAATTATTGCTTCAATTACATAATACAGTTTTGCCTGATATGTTTTGCTTTAGAAGCATACCATGGGATGGATATAAGGCAATGGAATTAAACAGCATTCTTGATATAACCAAGAATCAAGGTTCTTCTTGCCTTGCATGTATCCACTTATGAATGGTCTTTTATATTGCTGCATGATAGTAATTTGCTATATTTAGACATACCAGCCCACCCTAGAATTTTCCTCTTTGTAAAATTTGTAGGACTACCCTTGGGTTTTTTATTAGTCCGTATAAATTTTGTGGATTCTTTTTACTATGAATTTAGTGTTTGTCTTGTCAGGTTTTATTGGCGCATTTTTGAAAAAGAAAGGAAGTCTGGGGATAATCATTTTTAGGGATGATTTTTCATCCCGCTGAAGGAATAGTTTGTTCATCTGGAAGGAGATGTGCAAGATTAATTTCACAGGAGCTGGAGAAGTAAAACACAAGTCAATTGCACTTCACTAAGGGTTCACTTTACTTCTATTTATCAGTAAGTGAGCTAAACTTCATATGTGGCTAGGGGCGAATGAATTATTCCAGTGTTTTATTTCATGTTCTGGATAAAATGGAAATTATGTGCATTGCTGAACCAGAAGTTAAAACTGTGGTATGAATTGCTATGGGATACGAGTCTAATATAAGTATCTAGCACTTGTAAAGGAATGGGGTTTGTGAAGAAAACTATGGAATGTTATATGGCACAGTCCAGAAATGTAGACAAATGTCGTGCTTCCTTGTTGCTACTATTTGCAGCCTTTGATAAGAGTGGATCATGTTTTGGAGGCAGAAGTAGGTATCGGGATATGCCTGAGACTGGTTTTAAATCATTCTTCATGGATTGGATTCAAAAGACTGCTGTTGGATACCAATTGTCTTCAATATAGGTGCCATCTTGTGTAGTTTCACATGGGCACTTTTATGCTTTACATTATTCAACCTCTGTGTAAAGCTTTTAGGAGAAATCTTCCATACCTCTGGAACTGGATGTCATCAATATGCAGATGACATTCAGCTCTATATCTTTCTATCCAAATCCACTGGTTATATAGTAGATGTCTTGAGCCACTGCCTGACTGCTGTGGTCAAATGGCTGAAAGTGAAAAAATTGACAGTGAACCCATTCAGAATGGAAGTGGTGCTGGTTGGGAAAGCAGAGATCTTGAAGGACATTGTAATTCTAATTTTCAGTGGGGTTCAGCTGACTCTGTTCAGCTTGTTTAAGATCCTTGGAATTATACCAGATCCAGCATTGCTGACAGAGAAGCAAGTTCATGCAGCTGCAAAAAATACTTTTTTTCAACTTAGTGTAGCTTGGAAGATGGCCTTGTATTATGAAGTGGCTGATTAGGTCACCTTCATCCATGCCATGGTAGCATCTAGACTACTCTGCCCTCACCTGGATAGCTAATGCAAGCTCAATCTCATCAGATCTCAGAAGCTAAGCAGGGCTGACCCTGGGAAGTACTTAGATGAGAGACCGTCTTGGAATACCAGGACAGGGAAGCAGCGGCAGGATGTATCAAGCCATTTCTTTGAATATCCACTGTGCCCCAGTAGGGGTCACCAGAAGTTGCCATGACTTCCAGGCATCAACACACACACACACAACAAAAAACTAAAAGAAAGACTGGACTATTTCAATGGACCCTACATAAGCCTTCCCTTGAAGTCAACTTGGAGACTCCAGCTGGTACATGTCATTTCCATCAATAAATCAATAGCAAAATATTTGCAGTCTCTACATAGAAGAACATCAGTAAGATTGTTATTTGAATTAATGCTCCAACAAATTAATGAACTGTCCTTGTAGCTTGCTAAGCCAGTCATCGCAGAATCTGTTTTCAAAATTCAAGGTTCCCAAATTTGATCTATCTTTTCCACATTTCTAGATCTTCGTTAAACAGATTAGTTTATAGAGATGTTAATTTAGCTAGCCCTCCTTCTCAGGGAGATAATTGCACTTTCAGCATCTAGAAGAGACCAGTCTGACAGTCACAAGAATTCTGAAGAACAACACCTGCATTCTGTTTGGGACAGAAAGTTTATAATTTAGCAGCAGCATCTCTGGGTAACAGGGACACTTAATACCCAGTCTTATAGAGATAGCAGAAGGGACTATCAATCCAAAGGATGTGCTTGTGGACACAGTTTGCAGGCACTCTTCTAAATTAGGCAAACTTAAATCCTTTTGAACTCAGTAGGATTAACAGTCTGATCCTGTAAGGGTCTACTCAGAAGAAGCCTCACAGTACTGAATGGGGCCTGGAAAGAAGCTCAGCTGTAATCAGTGGCTCTTTCTTTCAAGTAAACATTTATAGGATGGGGGTTATGCACTTAAGACTAACTTTCTCTGGATTGTACCCAAAGGCTTCAATCTTGAGATCACTCATTCCAGAAATTATCTGGAATAGCCCCAGTGACCTCACTGAGAGTTCAGTGTGATGGTAATGTAGGATGACAGATAATAATTGGCAGATGTGATGTAATGAAGCTGGCAGAGTTGGGAAGGTGAGAAAAGGTCAGTCAAAGGAGGAAGAAAAATGTTATTTTGGAAGCTGTGCTGAAGAGACACATAATGGATGATGAAGGATGGTGATCAGATATGAACTTTGAGGATAACTGAGTAGTAGGACACAAAGAGGCCGGTCAAAAAATCCTCACAATGATAAAATTATAAAAGGCAGAAAAAGAAGTAAAATAAGACTTTATTGAGACTGAAAATAAGAGAAAATAGAAACTGAATACCATATACTTATTCAAATGACAAAAGATCTCTCTCACATACACACATAGCTATTTTCTGACTGGTCATGGTGCTCATGCCAGTGCCTGTTGTTCTTTTTAATACCCTCTCTGTACTGTAATTTTTAGGTTGTGATCTTGTGAAACTCCACTTTTGACAGGTAAACTGTGAAATTTATTCAAATATGGATACTTTGAGATTAGATTGACATTTGTATGGAAGCATGATGTACCATGTTGTCTTTTAGAGGAAATATTAGTAACCTAGAAACCTAGTTGTTTATCCTTCATAGCTGAATTTCTGCTTGTATACATAAATGAAATGTTAGTCCGGTACTACTGGTATATGGCCTAAACTGGGCAGACTTTGTATTTATGGGAAAATATGGTCATTTGAAAGCTAAACTGATTATATTTAGATTTTTACAGTAAAGAAAATAAAATTTGTAGTTACTGCTCATCACTTATAGCATCCAGCATTATTATTATCGTTTTTTGTCAAGATCAGGGTCCCCGATCCTTTTCAGCCTGTGAGAATTTGTGTAATCCTGACAAAAGGTGGTGGAGGCAACCATGGCTACCATAGGAGGCAGAGCCAATTACAAAATGGCTGCCACAGGAGGCAGTGACAACTCCAGAATGTCAGGCAGCCAGGTTATGTATAAATCTGGTAGCAGGTCTCCAACTCTGTTTAATGGGATGCCTTTTAAAAATAACATATTGTTTAAAAATGTTTTCTTGCATATACACACAAAAAGTGTACATATTTTGCTGGCTGAAAGAAAACCTAATCTGGTATTTTGTCTTCATGTTGCAAGCATCTAACACACTTGTGCAATTGGAAAATGGAAAAAAAAAACACCCCACCTTCTCCTGGCTTTGCGTGAGTCCTTCTTCCATAAGCCCAGTTGCCCAGTCATCCTGAACCAGCACAATTTCTTGTAATAATGAGTTGGTGCTGAAGGTTTGCGAGAGCTCCTTGCACATGTATACAGTAAGAAAGATCCTGGCCAAATATTGACAGAAACATAAATGATTTTTGACAAGTGACCAAAATTTGATGTAGTAATGTTATTATCTCTCTCCCTAAAGCCTAGTCTGGAGTGGTGCCTCAGAATCTCTGCAGCCTCCAGGTGTGGCCTTGACATCTCCCACTTTTACAACTGATCTCCACTCAGCTGGCAGAGATCAGCTCCCATGGAGAAAATGGCTGCCTTGAAGGGTGCACTCTATGACATTGTACCATTCTGAGGCCCCTCCCTTCCCCTCCCCAAACCACACCCTCTCCCAGATCTACCCCCCAATGTCTCCAGGTATTTTCAAACACTAACTTGCCAACCCTAGGGAAGGCAATTCCACAGTTTGGGTAACATGACTGAGAAGGCCTTTTATCAGGTTGCCACCCATCTAGCTTCAGATGATAGTGGTAGTCAAAACCGGGCCCATGAAGATGACTGTAATGATTGAGTAGATGGTGCTTAAGGTGTTGTGGTTTCATGCTGTATATGACTTCAAAGATTAATACTACTTGGAATTAGGTTGGAAACAAAAAGGAAGTCCATGTAGATGGAACAAGACCAAGCTGATATGACTCTACGATTCATTCCAGCCAGCATTCTTGCCACAGCATTCTGCACCAATTATAGTTTTCAGACACTCTTCAAGGGTAGCCCCACATAGAACCCATTGCAGTAATCTAATCTAGCTGTTACTAGACCATGGACCACAGCAGCAAGGATATTTTGAATCAGGAAAGGCCACCAGTTGAAGCTGATGAAAGGCATTTCTGACTACGGCTGCCACCTCCTTGCCCCTCTTCTGTCTGTCAGAATTTTCCTGTTGATCTGAGCCACAGAATAAAAGATAAATAATATATAATACAACCTTTCAATAAATTAATAATCTACCTTTTACTTGATTAGTTCATTAACTTTAAAGTAATTACATTTACATAAATGTGCATATTTATCAGAGTATTAAAAAAAATCATTTTCTATTGCAGTGACTCATTTCCCCAAAACTGGAAAAAGGAATTTTACCTTACACCCTTCTTATTCATATTAAAATATCAAAATTGATCTTAGGGGACTAGTTTTTTGCCCTAAAAATAAGAAAAATAAAGTAAAATATTATTAAATCATCGTTGACTGGAGCGGGGGTCTATTCAAACTTTGGAGTGTCATCAAGTATCTGATGAGTATCAGCTAAGAAGTACAATTTTATTATATCTCCTTTGAAAATATTCTCAATAGGCAGATAAGGTCAAGTTCCATCTCCACTGAAGCAGACAGATTTAAAGTGGCTGGGAATGTTGCCCGGGCTATTGAAATATGCCATTTTATTTCGTTAGTGAGGTGCTTGTACAGATTCTAATCTCCCCGTGCCCAAAATGCTCTTCTCTATTGAAACAGGTTGGGCAACATCTTCTGGACAAAGGAAAGTTGAAAACGGGCCAAAAGCAGCGTGGTTATATAATTGCAATTGCTAGATGAATAGGTGCTCAACTGAGACCCGCAGACTCATCCTTTAGAGATTCAATCATCTGAATCGAGAAGAAAAAAGGAGGGTAAACATAGCATTGCTTCATTTCATCATGGGACTTGCCAGGAGTGCTGCTTAATGTGACTGCCTATCCAAATCAAATGATCAGGAAAGGGGAAAAAAATGTAGATGGAACTAGTCTGAGCTGGAACTGGAACTGTTAAAGGGATTTTTTTTTCAGTGGATGAGGCAGGAACCAGCAGTGGCCATATACGGAAAGCTTCTCTTAGAGTCAGCAGAGATGGTTGCCAATTTTACCTTTTGTCTTCATCAAAGCGGTTTTCCTTTTCAAAGACCCCAGAAAACCAGAATTAGCAGTCAGTAAAGCTCATCACTAGCATAAATGCCTAGTTCAGTACAATAGGTCTCTTTCAGCTAATTGCCTGCTTCACAAGTGATTATAGTAGGTGAGGGGCATACGGCACTGAAAGGATTACCTCAGCCGAGGTTGTGTCTCAGCTAGACAAAACTATCCATAAATAGTATTAGGGCATTGCTCTAATATTGAAATCAGCATTGTTTTCTTTTTCTTCAAGTCTTATCTTCCTTTTTGGAACAAAATTATCATGGTTTCATCCAAATCACTATAGATCTAAAATTTTTATTGTACCTTGTTTCCAAGGAGTTCATGACAATGTTACAACTCCGTGAGGTAGGTTAGGCTGAGAGAGTGTGATTGATCAAAAGTTGTCCACTGAGCTTCATAATCGAGTGGGGATTTCAGCTCTGGTTTTCTTGGTTCTAACCCAACATGCTAATCCTTACATCACAAGGGCTTTACTGGATTATAATTGTATTTTTTAGAGTTGGTGTCATAAACAGCTGAGGTAGTCATGTCAACTGGTGGGGGGAGTTTCCAGCTGGAAAGGGGTTTACAAATCTATAAATCTTGAAATACAGTACAAAACATAGACAAGACTGGAGATTTCCTTCTTCTGTAGGTCCTTTGAAACACAGAGTGAATAGAAATGCATCACCCACCAATACCCTCAGTGCTCTCACCAGTTTTCTGATATGATTAATCAGGGTTTTATTTTTAGAAAAAGCTCAGCAGGAATTCATTTGCATATTAGGCCACACCTCCTGATGCCAAGCTAGCCAGAACTGTGTTCCTCTGTGTTCTTGCTCAAAAAAAGTCCCATGATTAACATGAATCATGGTGATGTTCATTTCAGTTAAACATCTCAACTGTTTGTCTCATCATGTGATTGTGGGTGCTATCCTATGTGAGTGTTTTTTTTTAGAAACAATTAGCAAATTCTTAGTAAGAGCTTTCCTGTGTTTTTAAGTTTGACAGTGCTGTTTAAAATAAAATATTAAACAAATATCGGAATAATTTTATTTTTATAATTTATTCTGCTCATGGTTTAGGGATCAGCAAATTCCCATGGCTCTGTTTCATCATAATTTCTCTGATTAGCCACATGTTGGCATTCTAGTCCACAGGCTTTTTAGTCTTCTGTTCAAAATCTCTTTTTCTTCACATTGTTTTATATGAAAATATTTCAGTGTGTATTTTCTTCCACAATACAATGTGATGTATTTTATATGTGCTTGGCTGAATGAATGCTGCCATCATAGACTGTTCCTCGAGGCTACATGTCTGTGATTGTAGGTGACTATTTAGAGTGAGACTGATTCTCCACTAGCCTTGCCCCAGTCTCAAGCTCCTCTTCTCCATGGGACTTCCTTCTGATTTCGCACAAGCTGCTCCAGGGCTGCAACTTGCTCTGCCTCTTTTGCACAACAAGCAGAAACTGGTTTTTAGAGGATCTTGCTTGCCATGTGAAAGAGGCAGAGCAAGTTGCAGCCCCAGGGCAGCTTGTGCGAAATCGGAAGGAAGCCCCGCGGAGAAGAGGAGCGTGAAACTGGGACAAGACTAGTGGGGAATCAGTCTGAGTGACTATTTAGAGTAGGTGACTGTTTAGAGTGAGGGAGATGAGAGGCACAAACCACCACCTCTGAGCAGGGCCGTAGCCAGGATTTGGAAGGTCGGGGGACATTTACATATTTTGGGGGGTACTGATGCCCCCCAGCACCCCACACGACCTTCCCTCTAGTGACAGGCAGGGCCGGATCTAGCCCTTCTGGCTAGGCAGCACAGCTTTGCCCTGCCCCAGTCACTGGATCTGCTGCTTACTCATGAGTAGCCCTCTGAGTAGGCAGCAGGCATGGGGCTAATCGCAGGAACAAACGGGGGGAGAAGCAGGCAGCAGAGGCGATCGGGGCTGGGAGGGAGAGGAAAGGGCGAGGAGAAGCCGCTGCAATGGGGCTGGGTGGGAGGGGAAGGGATGAGGAGAAGCAGTGGGGATCGGGGCTGGGAGGGAGGGGAAAGGGCGAGGAGAAGCGCTGCAATGGGGCTGGGTGGGAGGGGAAGGGATGAGGAGAAGCAGTGGGAATCGGGGCTGGGAGGGAGGGGAAGGGGTAGGAGAAGTGGCTGCGATTGGGGCTGGGTGGGAAGGGAAGGGGCGAGTAGAAGCAGTAGCAAGCGGGGATGGGAGGGAGCAGAAGGGGAGGAGAAGCCGCTGTGATGGGGCTGGGTGGGAGGGGAAGGGGTGAGGAGAAGCCGATGCGATGGGACTGGGTGGGAGGGGAAGGGGCAGGAGAAGCTGCTGTGGTTGTGCTGGGAGGGAGGGGAAGGGGCAGGAGAAGCCGCTGCGATGGGGTTGGGTGGGAGGGGAAGGGAAGGGGTGATCATCGGGCCCTTTAACTGGCAGTGGGGATCAACGCTGGGAAGGAGGGGAAAGGGCAGGAGAAGTGGCTGCGATCAGGGCTGGGAGGGAGGGGAAAGGGCAGGAGAAGTGGCTGCGATTAGGGCTGGGAGGGAGGGGAAAGGGCAGGAGAAGTGGCTGCGATTAGGGCTGGGAAGGAGGGGAAAGGGCAGGAGAAGTGGCTGCGATCAGGGCTGGGAGGGAGGGGAAAGGGCAGGAGAAGTGGCTGCGATCAGGACTGGGTGGGAGGGGAAGGGGCAAGGGGAAGCAGTAGCGATTGGGGCTGGGAGGGAGGGGAAGGGGCAGGAGAAGTGGCTGTGATTGGGGCTGGGTGGGAAGGGAAGGGGCGAGGAGAAGCAGTAGCAAGCGGGGATGGGAGGGAGCAGAAGGGGAGGAGAAGCCGCTGTGATGGGGCTGGGTGGGAGGGGAAGGGGTGAGGAGAAGCCAATGCGATGGGACTGGGTGGGAGGGGAAGGGGCAGGAGAAGCTGCTGTGGTTGTGCTGGGAGGGAGGGGAAGGGGCAGGAGAAGCCACTGCGATGGGGTTGGGTGGAAGGGGAAGGGGTGATCATTGGGCCCTTTAACTGGCAGTGGGGATCAAGGCTGGGAGGGAGGGGAAAGGGCAGGAGAAGTGGCTGCGATCAGGGCTGGGAGGGAGGGGAAAGGGCAGGAGAAGCACTGCGATGGGGCTGGGAGGGAGGGGAAAGGGCAGGAGAAGTGGCTGCGATCAGGACTGGGTGGGAGGGGAAGGGGCGAGGGGAAGCAGTAGCGATTGGGGCTGGGAGGGAGGGGAAGGGGCAGGAGAAGTGGCTGCGATTGGGGCTGGGTGGGAAGGGAAGGGGCGAGGAGAAGCAGTAGCAAGCGGGGATGGGAGGGAGCAGAAGGGGAGGAGAAGCTGCTGTGATGGGGCTGGGTGGGAGGGGAAGGGGTGAGGAGAAGCCAATGCGATGGGACTGGGTGGGAGGGGAAGGGGTGATCATCGGGCCCTTTAACTGGCAGTGGGGATCAGGGCTGGGAGGGAGGGGAAAGGGCAGGAGAAGTGGCTGCGATCAGAGCTGGGTGGGAGGGGAAGGGGCGAGGTGAAGCAGTAGCGATTGGGGCTGGGAGGGAGGGGAAGGGGCAGGAGAAGTGGCTGCGATTGGGGCTGGGTGGGAAGGGAAGGGGCGAGGAGAAGCAGTAGCAAGCAGGGATGGGAGGGAGCAGAAGGGGAGGAGAAGCCGCTGTGATGGGGCTGGGTGGGAGGGGAAGGGGTGAGGAGAAGCCAATGCGATGGGACTGGGTGGGAGGGGAAAGGGCAGGAGAAGCTGCTGTGGTTGTGCTGGGAGGGAGGGGAAGGGGCAGGAGAAGCCGCTGCGATGGGGTTGGGTGGGAGGGGAAGGGGTGATCATCGGGCCCTTTAACTGGCAGTGGGGATCAAGGCTGGGAGGGAGGGAAAAGGGCAGGAGAAGTGGCTGTGATCAGGGCTGGGAGGGAGGGGAAAGGGCAGGAGAAGCGCTGCGATGGGGCTGGGTGGGAGGGGAAGCGGCAGGAGAAGCCGCTGCAATGGTGCTGGGAGGGAGGGGAAGGGGCAGGAGAAGCCGCTGCGATGGTGCTGGGAGGGACGGGAAGGGGCAGGAGAAGCCGCTGTGATGGGGTTGGGTGGGAGGGGAAGGGGTGATCATCGGGCCCTTTAACTGGCAGTGGGGATCAAGGCTGGGAGGGAGGGGAAAGGGCAGAAGAAGTGGCTGCGATCAGGGCTGGGAGGGAGGGGAAAGGGCAGGAGAAGCGCTGCGATGGGGCTGGGTGGGAGGGGAAGGGGCAGGAGAAGCCGCTGAGATGGTGCTGGGAGGGAGGGGAAGGGGCAGGAGAAGCTGCTGTGATGGGGTTGGGTGGGAGGGGAAGGGGTGATCATCGGGCCTTTTAACTGGCAGTGGGGATCGGGGCTTGGAGGGAGGGGAAGGGGCAGAAGAAGTGGCTGCGATCAGGGCCGGGAGGGAGGGGAAAGGGCAGGAGAAGTGGCTGCGATAAGGGCTGTGAGGGAGGGGAAAGGGCAGGAGAAGTGGCTGCGATCAGGGCTGGGAGGGAGGGGAAGGGGCAGAAGAAGTGGCTGCGATCAGGGCCGGGAGGGAGGGGAAAGGGCAGGAGAAGTGGCTGCGATCAGGGCTGGGAGGGAGGGGAAAGGGCAGGAGAAGTGGCTGCGATCAGGGCTGGGAGGGAGGGGAAAGGGCAGGAGAAGCGCTGCGATGGGGCTGGGTGGGAGGGGAAGGGGAAGGAGAAGCCGCTGCGATGGTGCTGGGAGGGAGGGGAAGGGGCAGGAGAAGCTGCTGCGATGGGGTTGGGTGGGAGGGGAAGGGGTGATCATCGGCCCCTTTAACTGGCAGTGGGGATCGGGGCTTGGAGGGAGGGGAAGGGGCATAAGAAGTGGCTGCGATCCGGGCTGGGAGGGAGGGGAAAGGGCAGGAGAAGTGGCTGCGATCGGGGCTAGGAGGGAGGGGATGGGGCAGGAGAAGTGGCTGCGATCGGGGTTGGGAGGGAGGAGATAGGGCGAGGAGAAGCTGCTGTGATGGGGGCTAGGTGTGAGGGGAAGGGGCAAGTGGCTGCGAAGGAAGGAAGGGTGGTGGCGGGGAAAGCAGCAGGGAGAGGAGGGAAGCTCTTCCTTGCCTGCCCCTGCCAACACCCTCCCTTCATTCTCCACCATTAAAATAGCGTGGGGTGGAGGCAGAAGCATCCTAGCCCCCCTGCTATTTAAAGGGCCCGTGAAACAGCTGATCATTGGGCCCTTTAACTGGGAGGGAGGTGGGCCGCTGCTTCTGCCCCGCGGGCACAGCTATTTTAATGGCAAGGAAGGCAGGGCAGCCGCAAGAGAATCAGGGAGGGAAGAAAAGACCCTTCTTTTCCTTTCTTGTCACTCTGGTCACAACCCTCCCTTCCTTCCCAGTCACTAAAACAGCTGGTGGAGCTGCAGCAAAAGCAACCCCCAGCTCCCCCCTGGAGTTAAAGAGCCCGCGAAACAGCTAATCTGCTGGCCCTTTAACTCCAGGGGGAGGCTGAGACTGCTTCTGCCCCCGGCTGGCCAAATTGCTGGTGGGGCCAGCAGTAGCCCCCAGAGCTATGGCAGAGGCCCCGGGGACAGGTTGGGGTGTCCAGTCAGGGGGCCTCACCCAGAAGTCGGGGGGCTGTGTCCCCACAGGCCCCCCCTCGTAGCTACGGGCCTGCCTCTGAGATCAGATACAGTCTGTGTAGGTTGGCATTGCATCCAGAGATCGGAAGCCTAATAAAAACAAATATGCAATTAAATATGTAATTAAATACATATTTAATACCCATTTTGTAGGCTTAGAAACGAAGGGAATGGAAAAAAAAGTTCAGTCAGGTCCATTTCATGGTGTCATGAATGGACTGATAGAATTCTGTATTGAAGAAACTCAGGGAAGATAAGGTGCATGCTCTGCAGTGAATAGGTAGTCACCTGTGCAAGTACTGAGTCTTTACTGACCCATGGGGTGACATCACATGAGGTTTTCTTGACAGACCTTTTGTTATAGAGTGGTTTGCCATTGCCTTCCCCAGCCATCTATACTTTACTCCCAGCAAGCTGGTTACTCATGTAAAAACCTGTATACCTTGAATTTGATTGGGACCACAAAGAGAGCCTATTAGGGTATGTTCCTCTTTATACTTGCGATTGTTTTACCAAAAGATGCCCTAACCATATTTAGATTTTTAAATTGTTCCTCAATACAGAAGAAGATCTATATATTTGCAAGGTTAAACTCTGCGTTAGAGTGAGGGAGATGAGAGGCATAAACCACCACCTCTGAGATCAGATACAGTCTGTGTAGGTTGGCATTGCATCCAGAGACTGGAAGCCTAATAAAGCCTAATAAAGACAAATATACAATAAAGTATGTAGTTAAATACATATTTAATACCCATTCTGTAGGCTTAGAAATGAAGGGAATGAAAAAAAAGTTCAGTCGGGTCAAATGCAAAGGACCCCATATGCTGATAGATGTGACTGTGCTTCTGGACAGGCAAGACCTTTGGAGCACTGCTTACTGGAATGCCATATCTTTTTCAGTAATAGGAATGTATGGATCACGCCTCTTCTCTGTGAAAATGAGGGATTGCTACCATCAGATGAGGTCAAGAAAATCTTGGCAGGCATGGGTTCAGGAGTTACACTGACTGTAATCTTTTTTTTTTTTTTTGCTCATGTAATTAAATTTAAAGGACATCAAGCATGGTAATGGGTTCGTTATGTGAATTACATTTTTTGGTGTATCTTGTAAGACATTGCTCATGGCCTATAGACTAAATGTGCAGTATCATTAAAATAAGCATTTGAAGAAATTTACTGTAGTAGATCTAGACCTGGCACATTACAGCTAGTGGGTACCTTTACCCTATTTGTGGATAAGGTAGGTGAGCTAGTAGCCCTGACCTGGATAGCCCAGGTTAGCCTGATCTTGTCAGATCTCAAAAACTAAGCAGGGTTGGCCCTCGCTAATATTTGGATGGAAAACCACCAAGCAATAAGTTTGTGATGTGGAGGCAGGCCATGGTAAACCACCTATGAAAGTCTCTTGCCTTGAAAACCCTACAGGATCGCCATGTCAGCTGTCATGTCTTGATGTCATAACTTGATGGCGGCAGCAGCAACAACAAAGAGGTGACAGACTACTTCTATGTTACTGAGAGGCGCTGCCTGCTAAAAAGGAGTACCCCAGTGCCTAGAGAGAGAGTGGGTCTCCTATTCCTGGAAACAAAATGGAGTCCGACCAGAAACAGGTCAAGAAAACACTCCATCTAAAGTGGAGTGGACCCTGCAGAGAGCTTGTTCTAGTTGGTGCCTGAAATATGTCTTTCAGTGTAGTCTCACCTATTTCCCCCCCAATGGCTCCGCCCAAACAGGATGCATAATAACATGGGAACTGCTGGTAAGTGTTACTCTCAGGGTGATTCCGCATTAGCCTTTGCTCTGGCTCCGACGCTGTGTTTCCCCCGGGGCAGATGTTGGTTTCTGCACATTTTGACCCGGGGTGGCAGTTTGACCCGCCTCCGAAGCGGTGATGCCCCGGATTAAGGAGATCAGCAAAATACCAGATCTTTTTTTGCTGCGGTTCCGAGGCTCGGAATTTTATGTGCGGAACTCGCGCCAATGCGCTGTCAAACTTCTTGCATCAGTAGAACACACCCACATAACTCCATGCCCATGATTTCGCCCAGTTATTTCGTCATACCTCCGCAATTTTACTCCCTTTGAAAATTATGCAAGATTTTCCTGAAATGGATTAATTTTTTTAAAAAACAACTCGTTTTGCGTTACAATGCGAAAACAATATAACGATGTAACGCTATTTTCTTTTTCCGAATGCATCATTTACTTGCACCCGCCCCCTTCTTTACTGTATTCCACGTGAATTTGTTAATGTGCCATTGCATTGTGATTATGTTCTTCCCCCCTCCGAAAAAAATCAATCCTGACTGCTATATTTTTTTTCAAATAAGATCGTTGCAACGCAACTAAATAAAAAGCGATGTTGCACGAACTACTTTAAACATGCGTGATTGCCACCTTTATCGATCCCCCCACATGGCCTCAAACGGGAGCAGAAATTTGATTATGTTTACAGCTGTATATTTTTGATAGGCTGGGGAAATTTTCTCCCTTAAACCCTCTGCATATTTCTTCCCCCCCTTTCACACATCTGTTTGTAATTTGTTATAGGTTTTAACGGAAAACTGTGTGCTTAACATTCAGCGTGTGTGGATAAAAACGGTGGATCGCTGACTCAGATTTCATGGTGCTTAACCTGCCAATGGCAGGGTGAAAGGAAAACACGTGACTTTGCCAGTATTATGCCTCTGGCATTACGTTGTAACGCAAACATGCATGCGTGTAAAAAAAAAAGGGAAATGTATGAGGGAGGGGGAAACTTTGGGAGCAGCGGTAATGCGGAATCAGAAAACATGGAACAGATTAGGAATTGAATCCGGGGGAAATCCTCTAATGTGGAATCTGGAAATCTGGCCCGTATGGAACAACCCCGGAGCGAAAGGAGGGCAAATGCCAAATGCAGAATCAGCCTCACTCTGATTTTCTGCTACCTTTTATTCGATTTATATCGAATTTATACCTGTCAATGGCCTTCAACCCATCACCTCTACTCTGCCACTTCTATTCAAATGCATGATTAGATTCATCCTACCACTTAAGGTCTTTGTCTTTTCTATCCCTTCCTGGGTGTCAGCCAAAACCGGTAACAAATCATTCAGGCATGTCCGAGCCCATCGTTCTAGTAAATGTGCGGAGTTTCCCGATATATTGTTTTAATTACATAGCTATTCAAGAATGTTATCACCGCGCCATCAAAGATCCATTAATAACTAACGATCCCTATTAGTCAGTTCCCTATATAGTATGGGTCGAAAACCCATTTCAGTGTGCATTCTGTAGGGCGCCATTTGCAGTCTGTACCCTCCCCCCCCCCGTTACTCCTGTAATTGGGTCTATAGGGTGTGTCGCGCTGGTTGTGCTCGTCCCTCTCTCTCTGTATTTTCCAAGGAACGGATGTCTCCTCTCCTGGATCAGGTGAATATTACCCACTTCAACGACCTTTAAATTCCTCTATTGATAACCTCTATTTTTCCTAGTCTCTTGAGTGTTTGTTTATGAACCTGCGTGTGTAAATCCTCTTATTTACATATTTGAGTAAAAGCATTATAAAATACAAATTGCTTGGACTATTCTTGGCTAAAAACCCAAACTCCGTATCATTGAAAGCAAAGATCCTTCGCTCCTAATTCGCTCTACCAAGTCTCTAAGCTAATTTCCCCATTAAAAATAGAGACTTAAAGCATTGCCGGTAACATCTAGATATACTCAAATGATTCATCTACCCTCATGTACACACCAAATGAACACCTTTGACTGATGGGGCAGTCATGAGAGCCAGTTTGGTTAAGTGTGTGGACTCTTCAATATGATAGTACATTATGGAGAATGGAGTTTATCAGATTGATTTGAAGAAGGTCTGTACCAAACACTATGATATGTATTTGGAGAGTTAATGTTAATCTGAAAAATTGTTTATTTTATTTTATTTTTGAACAACTTTGTTATTTCCTACCCCATGCCCCCTCTACCTTCCTTACTTTTTCTAAGAAATCAATAAAATATTTAAAACGGGGGGGAAAAGTGTGTGGACTCTTATCTGGGAGAACTGAGTTTGATTCCCCTCTCCTCCACTTAACAGCTGCTGGAATGGCCACGGGTTAGCCATAGCAATCGCAGGAGTTGTCCTTGAAAGGGCAGCTGCTGTGAGAACCCTCTCAGCCCCACCCACCTCACAGGGTGTCTGTTGTGGGGAGAGAAGATATAGGAGATTGTAAGCTGCTCTGAGTCTCTGATTCAGAGAAAAGGGCGGGGTATAAATCTGCAGTCTTCTTCTCCCTGTGATATTAATTCCCAGGCAGAAGCATATGGAAAAAGATGATCCTTCAAATATTCTGGTCCCAAGCCATGCATTATTGTCATCTGCTGATAGAGAAGGGGCATTCTTCTCCATTGACTTTGCTGGATGATAGCAGCTTTTGATACAGTTGTTCATGTTTGTTGAACCATTTAGAAAATAGTTTGGGAGCTTTTGGTGATATTGTTTACACTGGTTTTAGTCCTTCCTATTCATACAGTAATAAAGACACTTCCTTGGGAAACGTGTAATGTTTCTGGAGAAGTATAGTTTAATATTCTTTCCTTTCTCCACTGCTCTTCAGTACATGTAAGAGGCCTTTCAATAGATTATCTGGAGCTCTGGAATTAAATGACATGAATATGCTGATAACGTTCAGCTATCTATGTCATTGTCTAAACCTCCAGATGCAGCCATCTCTGTCTTGAACCAGTAGTTGGAGGCCATGCTTGAAAGTGAACAAGATGAAACTGAATCCAAGATGAGAGTGCATTTGGTTGTGAAAGCTAGTACTCTGAAAGGAGTAAGAATGCTGTTGCTGGATGGAGTAAGTTTCATATTATCTAATCAAATGAAGATGCTGGGGTTGCTCACACACCCAGTTGTAGAGTACCAGGTTAGCAAAGCTGCTTATATAATCTAGTTGGCTAGTCTGGTCACTTTGGTCAATGCTGTCATAACCTTTGTGATGGATTACTGCAACATGATTTAAAGAGGGGTTGTAGGTGACCCAGATACTTCAGGTGGTGCTAAATGTTTGCTGATGAGTGTACATATTACACCTCCATTCAAACAACTTTGGTTGCCTATTTATATCCAGGTTCAATTGCCTGTAAAGCAATGCATTATCTGAGATCCATATACCTGAAGGACTGCTGCTCCCTATATCAACCATGCACCAGCAGAGGTCCTTGCAACAGGGGTTGCTTGTTTGGTTAGCAGTGGAAAGAGCTCACTCTTTTTCAGCTGTTGCTGGTTCCTCCTATGGAACAGACCACAATAAATTCATGTAGACTTTGTAAAGTGGAGCTCTTTCAATGGGCCTTTGTAGATTGCCAAGTGCTTTTGACTGATTAATTTTTGCAGTGAAGATAGCAATGGTGTAAAATTATTTATTTTGTCTTGTTTGAAAGTTTATTGCAATCACTTTTCTTTATAAATTATTTTACTCTGTGTTATACGGCATATAACATTGCAAAATAGAGCCCCATGGCGTAGAGAGTTAAAGCTGCAGGACTGCAATCCTAATCTCTGCTCATGACCTGAGTTTGATCCCAGTGAAAGCTGGTTCAGGTAGCCAGCTCGAGGTTGACTTAGCCTTCCATCCTTCTGAAGTCGGTAAAATGAGTACCCAGCTTGCTGGAGGGAAAATGTAGATGACTGGGGAAGGCAATGGCAAACCATCCTGTAAAAAGTCTGCCGTGAAAACGTCGTGAAAGCAACGTCACCCCTAGAGTCGAAAATGACTGGTGCTTGCACAGGGGACCTTTCCTCCTTTTCCTTTCCTATATGGCATATGTAGTAAGCTGTGTCTAACTTTGAACAGGTTAATTAAATGAATGAAGTGAAATATTGTTTTGAAATGTTCCTATTAAATTCCCTATCAAAAATAAATACGGAATAAGCTGGGGTGGGATGGGGGCTAGAGTTCTAATTAGCATGTTCAGAAGCTAGCCAGGTAGTAATCCTTTTTCATTGCTTTAATGCAACACTGAGAAATGAATTAGCCTTCTCTAAATGAGGGGGGGATAAACTATTAATAACATTGAAGCTCCTTATAGTATTGGGATCAAAAGTTGGTTAGGCAACTTAAACAGTATCCAGTTCTCCCTCCTCCATGCCACCATTCACCTGAGATTCATACGGTTTTACCCACTTGAGGGCCTGAGCCCATGGAAAAACACCTCCCAAATCCACTTTACAGCATGACAGAAAACTTTCTTATAACCATATGTTTTCTGTGTAAATGTATGTGGTGACCTTGGAGCCATCCAAATCCCAGGACACATCTCAGTTGCTCACTCACACTTTTTTGGTGAATCAGAAGTAGAAATCAAAAGGCTCTTTGAGGATTACTGAAAAGGAATTCCACATGTGTGAGTGTGTCTTTGCTCACATAGGGCATGCCTTTCCAAGGAACAATCTCGCCCAAATCAAATTAATAGTACGGGAACATGCTTTTAAAAGATTAAAAACCCAAAGATGAAACTGGAAAAGCTTTTTGAATTTTTATTGGGTACAAGGGAATTTATGGGGTCCACCCTAGGACATTGTTTTTCAGATCAGTATTATTTGGACATAGTTTTAACTTCACAGGAGAGACATCCTTTTGGTATATTAGCTGTCAATATCTGCGATGCCGCTGTTAAGAAAGAAAGTACCATGCCTGGCTTCAGGGATAGAAGGTGATTGAACTTTGCAAAATAGATGCTAACTACTGGAAGGGGGTATCTCACCAGAAACCTTGCAGCATCTCCATTGTTCTAACCTAATGCTGCTTTCTTTCATACAATAGCACAGGTAAGCGCTTCCTCCCTTTCATGTGAGCATCAATTCAGAATATTCTCCTTACACATCTTATTTGAATGAACATCAGCAGAATTTGCCTGGGACATGCCTGCAACCAACTTATTTCATTCATACAATTAATTATTTGGATTCTGAAATGGATTTTGAGATGGTGAAGAATTGCAGTAATAAAAGGTTTCTAAACATGTTGGGTTGCTTTAGCATGTGGCTGTATTTAACACCTTTATGAAATAATTATATTATTATTTCTCTCACAGATACCAAGAATACGTTGGGAATTCCGATCTTAGTAGTTGCTTCTTTTTTATATGATTCTCTTGAACACATGATCAAATGAAACTACATTATACTGAGTCAGACCTTTAATCCATCATGGTCAGAACTATCAACTCAGACTGGCAGCGGCTCTCCAAGGTCTCAGATGGAGATTTTTCACATCACCTACTACCTGACCCTTTTAACTGAAGAAGTTTGGGATTGAATCTGAGATCCTCTGAATGCTAGGCAGATGTTCTACCACTGAGACACAAATGTTCCCTTTCTCTTGTGCTTTTAATCACTGTTTGGTTCCTCATTTGTGACTTTTAAGGCTCCACAAAATAGCATGGAAGCTGAGGAAAGCACTGGAGTCTCCAGATGTGCAGTCCCTGAACTGGTCTGACCAAACCTGGGGGAAGTTTTTCAGCTAATAGCCAATATTCTGTACAAAGGATATGTATGTTTCCCCTTGTTATCTCCCCTAACGCTGATTTTTTTGCTCCTTTTAGCTAAGATTAGTAAAAAAAAAAAAAAGCAATCAGTCATAAAAGCTTCAGAGTGAAATTTGCACTTCAGACCATTGGGTGTTGGATGGAGAAGTTTCTCAAGTCTGGTCAGACATGCTGAGGAATTTTAAATCTTATATTCCACTCACGGTTCCTTTGGCTTCCCCACTGACTACATTCTCCATTTACTACATTCAAATTTGGATTCCTGCTTAGATGCACATCCAATCTATGCTTGCTTCTCCTATCCTGGAAAGAAATGTGCAAGCACTGACTTGTGTACTTCTTTCAAGTAGCAGGGACATGATTATCAGCCTTTCTTGCTAAGTGGGTCTGCAGCATTTTCACATTGACAATTTGTGGGAAGGGAGTAGAGAGCAGTGGAGCCAGATCCCCCAGGAAGGTTAAAGAAGTTGGTAATCTCTGCTTATAGTTTCTCTTTTTGTGCATCTTGCAATGCTTACAGTCGCAATAAGTAAAGGAGTTTAAAAACAAAAACACAGTAATATATCTGAAAATAAACTTCTTACCTATGATGACAGACACTGTGTTTTTGGAAAAAAAATTAACATAAGAATATAAGAGAAGCCATGTTGGATCAGTCCAGTGGCCCATCCAGTCCAACACTCTGTGTCACACCGTGGCCAAAAAAACAAAACCAGGTGCCATCAGGAGGTCCACTAGTGAAGCCCTGCCACTGTTGCCCCCCAAGCACCAAGAATACAGAGCATCACTGCCCCAGACAGAGAGTTTCATCAATATGCTGTGGCTAATAGCCACTGATGGACCTCTGCTCCATATGTTTATCCAGTCCCCTCTTGAAGTTGTCTATGCTTGTAGCTGCCACCACCTCCTGTGGCAGTGAATTTCATGTGCTAGGGGAGGCAAAACATTGTTCAAGGTTACGTAGTATATACTTCAACTTCATGAGCAGCTTAACATCTTAAAATGTGAACACATTACATTTTTTAATGCATATATTCATTTTCAGCATTATTGGATCAGTATCTGTTTTGTGACACGTGATACACTGGTCATCCAAGTGGGGCAAGTCTATATTGAGAAAGGTCAGACATGGGCTTTTTCAGCGGACTGTTTTTTAACGTGATATAATTACATGACTCTTTCCCATTGTGAAGATAAAAAAATAAAAATAAAACTCTGAGACAGCAAATAAAACCAAGTGAACTGATGACTGGTCTAGCTGCCTTGAGGGCTGGCATGGTTGTAAGGAAATACAGCAATTTAAGAAGTAAATGATTTTTTAAAAATCTACTTAAAATATATTATCCTGCTACTTGGCTTTTTAAAAAACAGTCTATGTGGATAACTATTTAGCTATTCAATCAGCCATTTCGTGTTCATTCCTGGAGATGTTAGACTCTTCTGGACTCTAAATATTTTCTTACCACTGTGGAAATTGTTGAAGATATTGACTGTTAATAGCAGCTTCACAATGAAAAGAACACTGATTAATATTCTTTTTTTACCATGTAATGTAGGAGGAAAGTCAAACATTTTTATAAAACCAGCACGTTTCTGGATCCAAAGTAAAATAAACCAGGACTTTGTTTATCAAAGTAATTATCCTCTGGGGAGGGAAAGTGGAAGATGAAGGCAATTATTAATGACCTTGAATGCTGTAGCCACTGAAAACTTCTGAATCAGTGGTTGATAAGAGTTCCAGCTTCATTTTAACTGCAGCTTTAAAAAAATGTTTTAGCTATGACTAGTGGATGGCAACAGTGCCAGTTGTTATTCTAGTCCCCGCACGTCCCTTTGGAAGACCTGAAGAATTGCATTCAGAGTTTAGAGACCTTTGGGACAAGCCCATAAAAAGGGTGTGCATGCTTTTTATCATCCAGTGTTCCCTACATTTTCAGTTAATCGTAGGGTTGCCAAGTCCAAGTCAAAAAATATCTGAGGACTTTGAAGGTGGAGCCAGGAGACTTCGTGGGTGGGGCCAGAAGCAAGGTTGTGACAAGTGTTATTGAACTCCAAGTGAGTTCTGGCCATCACATTTAAAGGGACTGCACACTTTTTTAAATGCCTTCCTTCCATAGGAAATAATGGATAGGGGCACCTTCTTTGGGGGCTCATAGAATTGGACCCCCTGGTCCAATCATTTTTAAAATTGGGGGGTATTTTGGGAAGAGACACTGGATGCTATATTGAAAATTTGGTGCCTCTACCTAAAAAACAGCCCCCCCCCCGAGCCCCACCTGCTGATCAATTTTCCATCATTTCCTCTGGGAATAAGTCTCCATACGGAATAATAGAGTTCCCAACAGACATTTCCCTCCCCCTGCTTTCTGACGACCCTGAAGTGGGGGGAGGGCCTCCAAACTGGGGGATCTCCTGCCCCCACCTGGGGATTGGCAACCCTAGTTAATCTGTAAGAGCCAAAGCAACACATTAAGAATAGCCATCTGGTAGTAAACTGCTGGGTTTCACTTTGCGTAGTGGAAGATATTGTATGGTAGACTGTTCACCTTTGTGAAAACTTCATCTAATCTTAGGAGCATTAGCCTAGACCTTCTATCCTTATTGTTAGGGAATTCTGTTTGAAATTCTTCTTTATCTCAAACAGTGCAATGGACCACTGGATTAAATAATCATTGAGAGGCATTTAACATGAAAAAGTAAAAACATATTTATTTCTACAGGGAAAGGGTACTGGGAGATAAAACAACAAACGCTATAGAACTACATGCTTACCCTAGAAGATCATGTGCTTAATGGAAGACCACTTCCTCCTTCTTCTTGACCTCTCTGCCTGAACAAAGGAAGTCACCTGACTAACTGACCAAACAAACAAAACAGGTTTTCCCTTCTAGACCTTGATTGACAGTAGTCAGTATCTTCTTCCTAGGTCATGCAGACAATAGGGAATCAGGCACAGTGTTAACACTATAATGACTGGAACTTTAGAACATTGCAAAGGACATACAAAATAGATACATATTTCCAACACTTATTAGCCTAGACGTTCCAGCCTTATTATCCTTGCTCTTGTGTCCTTATAAGCTAGTTTTCTAAGAGTCAGATTCGACATTACACACAGATATATGTGCCCTGGGAGATCTTTTTAAGCAGAAGGTTTGAAACAAAAAGCTTGAAAGGTCAAAAATGCTTTAACTTTTTCCCTCCCTATCATTTTCTTGCTCCAAATTACCCCTGAAAAAGTATTTCTTTTTCCTGTTTAAAAATGCCTCACATGACAGTGTTGCATACATTTGCATTGTAGTTTGACCCTCAAGTGCAGAGAAATTTATACCTAGGAAATTATTTAAGCAAGCAGTTCCCTACAGGGTGCTTGCAATGATACAGTCTCAACAGGACAGAATCCCATATGTTTATGGATTATGAGAACTCTAAAACACACCCAGTAGTGTTTCATCAGTAAAATATTGCCTGAGTTAGTGGGATAAGGGGTTGGGAATGAACAGGGATCTGTTGTGGGTCAGGGCCAGATATGTGATTGGTTTGTTTGGATAGACCAAAATGGTCTGTTTTAGTAATTTTGTCATTGGGATTCTCACACTTTTCCTTATGTCCATATATTCA
The DNA here is from genome assembly GCF_032191835.1 of Heteronotia binoei. NCBI lineage: Eukaryota > Metazoa > Chordata > Lepidosauria > Squamata > Gekkonidae > Heteronotia > Heteronotia binoei. The sequence goes on along the minus strand of NC_083228.1, from coordinate 121,619,193 downwards.
CTATCTCCTTTGTATATTCTAGCACAGAATAGAAATTGAGAACAAGGCCTGTTTTCAGATTAGGTCTTGCAATGCTTTTTTTGTAGAAAAAGCCCAGCAGGAACTCATTTGCATATTAGGTCACACCCCCTGACCTCGCCATTGTCTCACTCAGGACTTTTTAAAAGGAAAAGCCCAGCAGGAACTCATTTGCATATTAGGCAACACACCCTGACACCAAGCCAGCCAGAACTGCTTTCTTGTGCGTTCCTGCTCAGAAAAAGCCCTGAGGCCTTGTCTATCCTTTGGATTGAACAGTTGGATCCAGAACCAGGGTTTCTCATAATCTAAACTGGGTTGATGAACAACAGACAAAGCTCTATTTCTAACGAGTTATCAGCCTCCAGGTAGGACCTGGTGATGATCAACTGGAAATACAACTGATCTCTGGACTACAGAGTCTGGAGAGAATGGCTGCTTTGGAGGGTGGTTTCTATTGGATTATAGCCTGCTGAGGCCCCTCCCTTTCCCAAGCTGGAAGGGACCTGCTGAGGACCCTCCCTAGGCTCCACCCCCAAACCTTCAGGAAATTCCCAACCTGGAGTTGGCAACCATGTGCCCAATAGTGTCTATTATGTCGGTGGCTTTCCACAGTCAGAAAGAGAATATTTTCAGCCTTTCTACTTGAAACCTGTGGGGACTGAACCCCACAACCTTTTTTGAGTAAAGTATGTGTCATACAGTTGAGCTGTCAGTCCACCCTCATCTGGCCTAAGAAATATGGATTGACAAAGGAACACTATGCAGGGGAAAAAATCAGAGATATACCTGCATAAAAAACGCTCACCAGTGGGTGACGTGCATTCCTTCAGAATACTGGCACTGCCATGGGAAAGCTGTTCTGCTCCAAGAACAAACTCCTCCCCTTACTTCTGCGGGTTCCACCTCCAGTTCATGCCACGGTGTTCCGTACACAGCCCACCCTCTCAAGTTTTACTGGAATAGCACGGAGGACAAACGGCAGGAACCGTCTTCAGTAACCTCTGCCTCACCCCTTTTAAGCTGTAAGTTTCAAGCTGTTTTTGTGTTAAGATATGTTTTTTTCAAAACTGTCTTTTCAGCGTTATCATTTTTTTAAAAAGCTTGTTTAACTTTTATGTATGCACTTGGCAATGAGTTACTATAAAGCAAATAAAACGATGTCCCAGCTGCCTGGAAGGAGTGATACGGCAGATAGCATTCACACCCTCATCTTTGTATTCCATTCCTTCAAGGATATCAGTAAGTAAACAGTACTGAGACACTAATATGTTTAATAAAGAAGCAATTTCTTGGGCCCCACATTGTAACTGTGGGAAAGGTAATGCGCTCTTCCTGGTTTTGCTCAAGCGCTTTTCACTGATACTCCTAAATTGATATTGTGCTAAATAAGTTGAGAGTTCTGAAAAGTCCGGTATCAGAGAACATCCTAACCAGGAGCTCTTTAAGAAGTTACTACTTTTGCTAATATCCAAATGCAGGCACCCTACAGAGGGAAGTGTCCCATGATATCTTAAAATTAAATCCCCTCACAGCAATTGCTCACAAAGGAACTAGGTACCAAGATGTTCCTGTGCTCAGAATATCGAAATGAATGGGAGCTGCACTATATTTCTGCTGGCTCCATTCATTTCAAGGGCTCTTGTGCAGGAAAACAAGCTGATGGATTGTGCCCTTTGAGAAGAGAGCCTATCAAGAGAAATGCAGGCTTCCGCTAGGGAGGTAGGCAACGTGCTCTTTTTGGACCACACCTAGAATGTGTCTTTGTCAGTGTTCCCTCTGAGTTTTTTAGCCTCCGGCTCACACATTTTTGTCTTAGCTCAGGAAAAAAGGCCCCGGAGCAAGCTAATTTATGCAGTAGCTCACAAAGTAGAATTTTTGCTCACAAGACCCCACAGCTTAGAGGGAGTATTGGTCTTCTTGAGTCCGGAAGCACAGTGCCAGCTTCCCCTCTGAATCAATGCAGTACAGCTACTCAGGTGCCCATCTGACTAAGGCTTGTTTTTTTATAATGCCACTATAATGCCCAAACTTCCTCTGTTTTCCAATCTTTTACATTTTAAAGGTCCCCTCCAGACACAGCAGCAGGAGCAAAACTGTCACCTCCTCTGAAAGTACTTTGTGGGGCCTTGTGGACCATCTCTCTCCATATTTTGCATGTAACCTTGCAGAAAATTTCTCTTGCACAATGATCATTGAAATGGCTAGGAGCCCTGTAACACTGTGGATTGGTTATGTGTCCATTACTGTTTGGCACAGAGGATGGTGCATACAGTAATCATCCACAATTGATATCAGACTAAAAGAGTTTGTTATCAGTGTATTCAGTATTAGTATGTTGCAATGTAAAGGTGTGTGTCTAGATAACAGCATTTCAGAGCTGTGTGCTTCTGGCTGCCTTGAGAGAAATCCTTGAAGATATGCAATCTCTAGCCAATGGTAATGTGACAGGAGAGCAGGAGAAGTAGTAGGAAGGAAAGAAGATGATAGATATCAGCTACTTGATTGGCTACATTCAGATGCCCAGTTTGCTTGGTTAGATGCAAATATGCACAAAACCAGCTTGTATAGGGTTGCTAAGTCCCATTCAAGAACTATCTGGGGACTTTGGGGGTGGAGCCAGGAGACATCGGGAGTGGAGCCATAAGCAAAGTTGTGACAAGCACAATTGAACTCCAAAGGGAGTTCTGGCCTTCACATTTAAAGGAACCGCACACCTTTTAAATCCCTTCCCTACATTAGAAATAATGAAGGATAGGGGCACCTTCTTTTGGGGCTCATAGAATTGGACCCCCAAATCCAACCTTTTTGAAACTTGGAGTGAATTTTGAGGAGAGTCCTTAGATGCTCTGCTGAAAAGTTGGTGCCTCTACCTCAAAAGACAACCCCTCCAGAGCCCCAGATCAATTCTCCATTTTATCCTAAGGGAATTGGTCTCCATAGGGAATAATGAAGTGCCCAGCAGACATTCCCCCCTCCCCCGTTTCTGATGACTCTGAAGCAGGGGATTGGCATCTCTACTCACAAGCTGCTGAACTTCCAATCCCTTCAAAGTAACACAGAGCAACCAAAGGTTCACGTTTACCTTTCCTATGCAAACAGCCTCTGAAAAAATTGTGCAACCAACGGAGGGTCTGGGCCGCTTTCCCAGCCACTGGGAGCAGCCATGTTGTTTTCCTGCTCCCCCATCTCCATTCAGCCATAAAGGCACAGACACACCATCCTAAAAGGAAGCCTTTCCAAGCGGAGTCTGAAGCCTCCAGAGGTAGAAAGGCTGTGGGTGTGGCTATGGGGGCGGGGCTTCCCCCCACTGGCCAGCTGACTGGGGGCAGAAAGGAGCCTGGGAAAGCGGGAGACCCCCTGCTGGGACCTGGGGATTGGCAAGCCTTAACTTGTACCATGTTTGGGCATATGCCTGATTCCTTTTTCTTCTCATCTTCCTTCTAGTGCAAAGAGTAGTGAAGTAATGGTAGTTCTAAACTAACTTATTATCCATCATATACAAATGCAGGTACATGGGTTAACCAGAGTTAGTATCCCACAACACTAATCAGGATCCTAAGTCTTAGTTTAGGGCCTTGGTTAGCAGAACAAAAAGTAACTTTGGTTAATACGAATGCATGCATTTGCTTCCTATGGATAACCAAACTTGGTGGTAACCACCATACCTTCATTGCACTCCATGCAGGAAGGGAGAGACAAGGGAGGAGCGAAGCATGTGAACCCTGCGCAAGCCAGGTTTGTGGACATTTGTTATTTCACCATCTGAATGAAACCTGCCTTTTGGGAAAGGGGAACATTCCTTTACTCCACATGAACCAATCCTAGAATGCAATATTTTGAGTTAGGAAATAATATAATAATTTATAATTATAAAGAATGTTTATAATCTGAAATTACACAAATAATCCATATCATGCTGATGGGCTGCAATCCCTTTCTGGGCTCTAAAAAATTGTTGCTGATTCTAGCCCATGTTTGAACTCCTGCTGATTTACCTCCTTATGGAATAAAATCAGCTGTAGGTCCCTTTTCTTAGTGCTTTCCTGTTCTGAGGAGAGAGATTGTGGCACTGACCAACAGCCCTACATTTGTGAACCTGCCTCCCAAAATCACTGTGAACCTACTTTCCACTAGAATCCCACTTGAGATAACAGCTTAAACCCTTCTTAGTTCTCCAAGCTTTTCATCATATACCTCAGGGGTTGTTTTGTAAAAAAAAGTGGTGGAGTTCATCCAGGGATTGTTATGCAGCTGCACCTACTAGCCAATGAACAAGGTGGAAAGGAGGAGGTGGAACTGTCAGAAAGGTTCAGGAGCTGTGCTCCTGTGAGCTCCTGCTGAATCCGAGGCCTAATATACCTAACTCTGAACAGTGGCCTCAGAGTAGGGTTGCCAGATCTGTGTTGGAAAATACTTGGAGACTTTGAGGGTGAATCTGGGAGAGGGTGGGATTGGGAGGGGAGGGGCGTCAGCATGGGACAATGCCATAGAGTCCACCCTTCAAAGCAGTCACTTTCTCCAGGGGAGCTGATCTCTGCCAGCTAAAGATCACTTGTAAAAGTGGGATGTCTCCAGACCCCACTGGACGCTGGCAACCCTACTCAAAATGGGGATCAAAACAAAGCACACAATGGGGCCAGACACGAAAGATTTTTGGAAGTCCCAAGGTTTTTAAAAAATATATCCAAATCCCATCTAGCAAGCGACAAAATGAGATCTGTTGACATTCTTGGCCCTCATTTTAAGGTTTGCTTAACTACTTCTAAGCAGGCGGTGATGGAGAAAGCAAGGAGAACAGCAGCTGCAGAAGTGGTGGGGAAGGAAGCAGGTGGCAGCAAGAGAGACAGTGGAGGCAGGAGAGAAGGAAGGAGGTTGTGGCAGGAGGGAATTAGTGGTAGAGGCAACAGGGAAAGAAGGAAGGAAGAAGTGGGGAGGGTGAGGAAAGCAAGCAAGCAAGCAAGAGGAGCAGCAGGAGGAAGCAGGAACCAGTAGGGGTTGGGGGTGGAATTTCCTCCCCCAGGAGTTTTGTTGCAGGTTCCCACTTGTGTTTTACATTTATCCCAGAAAGGCTGACATCTTGTGACAGTTCATTGCAAGTGTGTTTTAATTCATTATCTTGTAAAGGTTATACCGAATGCTACGTTGTGTTTTTAACAAGGTGATTTTAAAGTATAAATAAGTGATAAGTGTTGAACAAAACTGCCCATAAGGCCTGGTTCGTTCGCTGAGGAGAACTATGTGGTAGAATGTCAAGATGGTAGAATGGAATCCACAAGTTCAGAATGGGAATGAGTTTTCTTGTGCATTAAATCTCGGCCAGTCTGTATACTATTTGGAGAGATAGTTTTAGACATAGGGAGGAGAGCATTCCAGAGTGTGATTCTCCATGATTCTACACCTGCAGTCTGAAGTGGTGGCATCTTTTCATGGCTTTTTTTAATAGCAGGAACTCCTTTGCATATTAGGCTACAACCCCCTAGGCTTCCCAATCCCCAGGTCCCAGCGGGGGATCCCCTGGTTTTACAGGCTTCCCCCCTCCCCCAGCCAGCTGGCCGGCGGGGGAAGCTCCACCTCCACAGCCATTATGCACCTCCAGGAACGATTCCCATAGGGAATGATGGGGAATTGATCCACGGGTGTCAGGGGCTCTGGGGGGGGGGGGCGTTTTTTGAGGTAGAGGTGCCAAATTTTCCATATAGCATCTAGTGCCTCTCCCCAAAATACCTCCCATGTTTCAAAAGGATTGGACCAGGGGGTCCAATTCTATGAGCCCCAAAAGAAGGTGCCCCTATCCTTCATTATTTTCTATGGAAGGAAGGCATTCTAAAAGGTGTGCTGTCCCTTTAAATGTGATGGCCAGAACTCCCTTGGAGTTCAATTATGCTTGCCACACCCTTGCTCCTGGCTCCACCCCCAAAGTCCCCAGATATTTCTTGAATTGGACTTGGCAAGCCTACAACCCCCTGATGTAGCCAATCCTCCGAGAGTTTACAGGGGCTTTAGTACAGGGCCTCCTGTAAGCTCTGGGAGGATTGGCTAGGTCAGGGAGGTGTAGCCTAATATGCAAAGGAGTTCCTGCTACAATTATCTCAACCTTTTGCTACTTATTTTGCTACATGAGTGAGTCACAGCCACAGCCCTAACCCACTTGTCTCTATTTTCAGAAGAGTATGTAGGGTCTTTCTCACCCCCATAATGGGATGTCTCAGTGTTAAAAATTCCCCTGGTCTGAAGCTGGTGGGGTTCTCTGTTCTTCCCTTCGTTTTCACTAAACTAATGTATTGCATAGAGAAAAATCTAATGTGTTTAAAACCTACAGTATTATTTTTAAGAGAAACCCCCCAGTGCTTTTACATGGTCTAGGGGGATTCCAAGTCCATTGACTCAGATGGTATAATAAGCCTGTAAAGACTTATCTTCTATCCAATGTAGCATCTCATAAAAAGCTTCCCTCCCCCTTGTACTGAAAAATACCATGGGCATTTTTTTCATAGTTTGCATGTTATGTGATTTGTTTAATGTTCTCATACCTTTGGCAAGTCTTTGAATATTATTTTTCTCCTTTTGAAAGCCATCACCTTTGAGGTGATGCAAGGGAGCTGTTATATTTCGTTGTTAATTTTTTTCTCCCCAATATATTTACTTATCAATTCTGTTTTCTGAATACTTGCTGAAAGAACAGAAGTTTGTAAATTATACAACCCTAAACAGTGGACCCAGTCCATGGCAGCAAGCCCAGACAGTGTCAAGTGTGTTTTTTCCCTCTTCCTGGCTGGTTCTTGACAATTATTACGGATTACAGAAGTGTTAACATTTCTGTATTTAAACATTTTTGGTTGTTGTTTCTGTTAAGTGTATGCTGTAGTCTATTCTGTCACAAGTAGTCTTTCTTTAAACAGAGGAATGGTATCAAATTCTTGTAGTTTTTGAGGGTGAGAGCCAGGGAGTCTCTCATGGTCTGTTTCTCAGTTCTGTTGTCTCCAGGGATTAGACACATTTTTTTAAAAAAAATGGTTCATTTGATGGGTTAAATTGGATTTGTTTTATAGTTGTTGTTTTTCATTGGTTTCAAAGTGAAATATATTTTTGGTACTCACACTCAGGGCTTTTTTTGTAGCAGGAACTCCTTTGCATACCAGGCCACATCCCCTGAAGTAGCCAATCCTCCAAGAGCTTACAGGGCTCTTCTTACAGGGCCTACTGTAAGCTCTTGGAGGATTGGCTACATCAAGGGTGTGTGGCCTAATATGCAAAGGAGTTCCTGCAAAAAATAAAGCCCTGGTCACACTCAAATGCATGTACACACATACATCAAATTAGGATGAAATCCTCAAGGATTGTACCGCTCACTCAAGGGATCCTTCCCACTAAATTTCAGAAAACGTCTCCATTTTATAGAGAGTTAAAATATCTGCACAGCAATCACAGTAAAGCATTTGACAATTCCAGAAAGCAGGCAGAGTGGCAGAGGGCACAAATAAATAAAACAAATTCTTATTTGGTGGGCACCATGTTTAGTGGGGGGTCGGCCCGTGTCTGTACCAGGCATGCTGGTACACTGGTGGGTAACATTTTCTTCCACCTGTTAAGGTGGGAAACTGCACCCCCCACACACACACCCCAACACAGGTATTACCCAATTGAAAAGAGAAATAGCCTTTGCTGTTTTAGTGTATCACATATTTCTAACTTCAGAAGTTCAGGAGTACAGCTTTGCTGTAGAGTCTTTTGAAAAGTTGTAGCCCTTGTATGTGCTTGCTAGGCTTTCCCTTCATTGTTCCATGGTGCTACATCCATAAATCATTTGCCTGACAAATATTCTTGCTTTCCTGAGGCAAAGCTGGGATATTTACTTGCAATAACTGGCATAACCTAATGAAATATCCCTTTGCCAGATCTTGATAGACTAGAGGAACTCTTTTCATGCTAGTATCACTTCCTCCCTGATTGTCTGCTCAGTGGCCCAGTGTCTTGTCCACCACTACTGTTTTTCTGTTCACGTGATATCGAGTTCTTGCCCTTGTAGTGTGACTTGGGGCAGCTGATGGTGACCTCTTGCTTTTCCGTCTGGGGTAAGGTTGGCATTGTAAGCTGATGAGGTTTGTAGGTAAGAATGGACCACAGTTTTTGGAACTAACAACTTAGGAAGTGAAAGGGACTCAGACCACTTGCAGATCAATCCAAGTGGGCAGCCGTGTTGGTCTGAAGCAGTTGAACAAAGCAGGAGTCAAGTGTACCTTTAAGACAAACCAAGTTTTATTCAGAATGTAAGCTTTCATGTGCTCTCTAAGCACACTTAATCAGAGGAGGGGATTAGGTGTTGTGGGCTGAAATACATGCAGTTTGTTGATTAAGAGGGCAAACTGGCTGTGATCACATGGTGAAACAGTATGGCTTGGCCATTTGGTCTAGATAGCCATAAAAGGTAATAAAGTTTCCTGCCAGTTGGTGTTTCTGCAAATCTAGGTAAATCACAAAAGGACATGTATTTCCTAGTTGTAGTTCACCTAATTTACTTATCAACATCAATCTATACATTATAAACATCATTCTAGTCTGCCATTAGAAAATAAGAATACATAAAATGAAAATGGGTTAAGTATATGTAATGAGATAAAATGTTATTCTGAAACACTATTATAAAAGAGAAATACATTGGAATACTGTGAATGTATAGCTATACTGACTGAGAGTGGGTTTACATGTAATGAGATAAAAAATCAATATCCCTGTTCAATCCTGGGGAGGTGTTTGTTCCAAGTTTGTAATTTGTAATTCACCAATTTCT